>NC_134093.1:33150793-33453606 GCF_000715075.1 Nicotiana tabacum
AGCAATTTTATGAGCATTTAAGACATTTTTAGTATTTTGTTATAAGCATGTTTTGTTTGAAATAATTGCTCGGGTCATCGAGCCGTACTTATTTGACGCTTTCAAGATTTATCTAATGCATTGTTATTTTTAATATTTATTATTATTCTTTACATTTTTCTCTACATCATTATTTTTACCTACCCCGATGAACTTATGACTGTGACATGTAATGAGACAACGTAACATAAGGATAATGATTCGGAGGATCTCGAAGAGGATATAAAAGCCGAGGAAATTGTCAGAGAAGTGGAAAACTTTGAAAACAAGCCTAAGTCCAATTTGGATGAGACTGAGACAGTTAATTTGGGAGACTCCAAAACAGTCAAGGAAATACGTGTAAGCATTCACCTATCACCATCAGAGAAGGCAGAGTACATCCAATTCTTGAAGGAGTATGAGGATATCTTTGCATGGTCCTAGGATGATATGACCAGTTTGAGCACGTCCATAGTGACTCATAAACTACCTACCAACCCTATGTGTCTGCTTGTAAAGCAGAAGCTCAGGAAGTTCAAACCAGATATGAGTCTGAAAATAAAGGAGGAAGTCACCAAGCAGATCAAAGCTAAGGTTCTTAGAGTGGTTGAATATCCGACCTGGTTGGCTAACATTGTGCTAGTTCCAAAGAAAGATGGGAAAGTCAGAGTATGTGTCGACTATCGAGACTTAAACAGAGTAAGTCCCAAAGATGATTTCCCGCTGCCCAATATACACATACTGATCGACAACTGTGCCAAGCATGAACTCCAATCTTTCATGGATTGCTTCGCGGGATATCATCAGATCTGAATGGATGAAGAGGATGCCGAAAAGACAGCCTTTATTACATCATGGGGATTGTATTTCTACAAAATGATGTTGTTTGGCCTAAAGAATGCTGGAGCCACCTATATGAGGGTCATGACAATCATTTTTCACGACCTGATACACAAGGAGATGGAGGTGTACGTGGATGATGTCATCATCAAATCCAAGAGAAGCACAAATCATATAGCAAATTTGAGGAAATTCTTCGATCGACTTGAAGATACAACCTGAAACTAAATCCCGCAAAATATGCCTTCGGAGTCCCTGTTGGAAAGTTATTGGCGTTCATCGTCAGCCATCGAGGAATTGAGCTAGACCCGTCAAAGGTCAAGGCTATCCAAGATTTGTCACCTCCGCATCTCAATTACATCAGCCGTTTCATAGCACAATCAACTGTGATCTGCGAACCGATTTTCAAAATGTTAAAGAAAGACACTGCAACAAGTTGGACCGAAGAATGCCAAAAAGTCTTTGATAAGATCAAGGAATATTTATCCAAACCACCTGTTCTGGTCCCACTGAAACCTGGTAGACCTCTACTACTCTATTTGTCTGTACTAGATGGGGCTTTCAATTGTGTCTTGGGACAACACGACGAGACGGGAAAAAAGGAACATGCTATATACTATCTAAGTAAGAAGTTCACACCATACAAAGCACGATATTCTTTGTTGGAGTGCACCTGCTGCGCTTTGACGTGGATAGCTCAGAAGTAGAGGCACTACTTTTGTGCCTACACCACATACCTCATATTAATAATGGATCCGTTAAAATACATCTTCCAGAAACCCATGCCTACGGGAAAGTTGGCAAAATGGAAGATACTACTGAGTGAGTTCGACATCATCTATGTAACTCAGAAAGCGGTCAAGGGACAGGAATTGGCAGATCACTTGGAAGAAAATCCTGTGGGTGGAGAATACGAACCAATAAAAATGTATTTTCCCGATGAAGAGATATCATTCGTAGGAGAAGATATCACCGAAATCTATGACAGTTGGAGAATGTTTTTTGATGGAGCTGTAAACTTCAAAGGAGTAGGTATTGGAGTAGTTTTGGTATCAGAGATAGGTTAACACTATCTAGTATCCGCAAAACTTAGATTTCCGTATACCAATAACATGGTAGAATACGAGGCTTGCATCTTGGGGTTCAAGTTAGACATTGACATGAACGTTCAGGAATTGCTGGTAATTGGAGATTCAGACCTTTTGGTACATCAGGTTTTAGGAGAATGAGTTACGAAGAATACAAAAATATTCCCATATTTGTACTACGTACAAGAGTTGATGAGGAGGTTCACAAAAATTGAGTTCAAACATATTTTGAGAATCCAGAATGAGTTCGCAGATGCGTTGGCCACTCTATCTTCCATGATACAACACCTAGACAAGAATTTCATCGATCTTATTCCAGTAGGGATCCATAATCAGCCAGCTTATTGTGCTCATGTTGAAGAATAAACTGATGGGAATCCGTGGTTCCATGACATCAAAGAATACTTGGCAAAAGGAGAGTACCCGGAGCACGCAAATCATACTCAGAAACGCACACTCCGAAGATTGTCCAACCATTTCTTCCAAAGTGGAGGAATTTTATACAAAAGGACTCCAGATCTAGGATTATTACGGTGTGTCAACGCCAAGGAAGCATCCAAATTGCTCGAAGAGATACATGCCGGAACTTGCAAACCACACATTAATGGTTTTGGTTTAGCCAAGATGACTATGGAAACAGACTGCATCATGTATGTCCAAAAGTGTCATCAATTCCAAGTACATGCATATATGATACGAGTGCCACCCAATGAACTCAAGTAAACAAGTGCACCTTGGCCTTTCTCCGGTTGTGGGATGGATGTCATCGGTCCAATCGAACCCGCCGCTTCAAGTGTGCACAGGTTCATTCTAGTGGCCATAGGCTATTTCACAAAATGGGTTGAAGTTGAACTGAGTGATGCAGAATGGATATGAAGTTGTTATGAGCAACTGCTCTCATTGACGGAAAAAGAATGAACGCAGTATGTCACGGTCAACTTTACCAGAACAGAATGTCCAGAGCTTTCAACAAAAGGGTCAGGCCTAGACAATTCACACCGGGACAACTGGTGCTGAAGCGGATCTTCCCGCATCAAGATGAAGCCAACGGGAAATTTTTACCCAATTGGCAAGGGCCCTACATGGTTCACAGAGTACTAACAGGAGGAGTGCTCATACTCGCAGAGATGGACGGAAATTTGGCCAAAACCTATCAACTCAGACGTAGTCAAGAGATACTATGTTTAGATTGTTTATATTTTTACATTTGATGTAACTGAACTACGCTTGACCTGATTCCCGTTTAAGATGGGATACGTAGGCATCCCTGTGGGTTCGATCACATCTCAATAAAATCTTCATTTTTGCCATGGTCAGAAACTGGTGAAGAATTTTGAGGAGGACCTCAAAATTCTAAAGCAAGTTCAGCTGACATCGTCATACACAGAACAGTCAAAGAATTGCTTTTAAACTGGGGCATAATTTTGAGGAGGACCCTCAAAATTCTAAAGCAAGGAGGTCGCAATGTCTCTAAAATATGTCACAGTCATTGGTTCATCTAACTTAGTCGATATTGCATACTACTATATCTCAAATAACTACATTCATCAAATGCACGCATTTCTTTCGAAAAACTTTATTTCTATAAACAGCCAGATGCTACCCAGGGTGACTCAAATAGGATCTCAAGACAGGAGCACATGCAAAGCAAAAGACAAAAGTGCGAACCAACCTTCCCCTGCAAAAGTCACAATTTTTCTTTGGATGCAGGCACAGTAAGACAATAATATCTGCAGACACGTCAGGTCACTACCTTCAAAATAGCAGATTATTTGTCCCAAGCATCTCCAGCTAAGAAACACTCTACTGTCACTCATCATTTTCCTTACATAGAGACTAAGCATTGTCTCCTATTTTTGCATGAGGCTAAGCATTGCCTCTCTAATTGCATAAGGCTAAGCACCACCTTTCCTTGCATCGAGACTAAGCATTGTCTCCTATTTTGCAGGAGGCTAAGCATTGCCTCCATAAATTGCATAAAGCTAAGCTCGGCCTTTCTTTGCATGAGACTAAGCACTGTCTCCTCTCCTTGCATAAGGCTAAGCTCGGCCTTTCTTTGCATGATACTAAGCAATGTCTCCTAATTGCATGAGACTAAGCACTGTCTCCCTTTCCTTGCATGAGACTAAGCAATGTCTCCTAATTGCATGAGACTAAGCACTGTCTCATTTTCTTTGCATGAGACTAAACATCGTCTCCTATTTTTGCATGAGGCTAAGCATTGCCTCCATAAATTGCATAAGGCTAAGCATCGCCTTTCTTTGCTTGAGACTAAGCATTGTCTCCTCTTTCGCATGAGGCTAAGCATTGCCTCCCTAATCGCATAAGGCTAAGCTCTGCCTTTCCTTACATCGAGACTAAGCACTGTCTCCTTTTATTTGCATGAGACTAAACATTGTCTCCTTTCTCTACATAAGACTAAGCATTGTATCATTTCTTTGCACGAGACTAAGCATTGTCTCTTATTTGCACGAGGCTAAGCATCGCCTCCTTAACTACACAAGGCTAAGCACTGCCTTCTTTGTATGAGACTAAGCATTGTCTCCTATTTTACATGAAGCTAAGCACCGCTTACCTTACTCGCATGAAACTAAGCGTTGTCTCCTATTTTGCATAGGGCTAAGCCCTACCCCTCTCTTGCATACGGTTAAGCACTGGCTTTTCCTCAGGATTAAATACTATCCCCACTATGCCACCTAAGACCTAGCACTATCCTCTATTCACCTAAGGCTAAGCACTGCCCTCATCATACACAAGCCTAAGCCTTGTCTTGTCTCTTCTTCGCATGTGACTAAGCACCACATCTTTACACTTCATAGGCTGAAATATCGCCATTTTGTCCAAAGGCGTCATAGTCCGAAGGCATCATCCTCATAACCGGAAGACACCATTCCATGGCCTGAGGATCTCTCAGTATTGCACATCATTATTCAAAGGCGTCATGGTTTAGAGGCACCATTTTAATGGCTCGTGGACATCATCTCATGGCCTGCGAATCCCCTATCACATGATTCATGGCCCAGGACGTCATGGTCTAAGGACATCATCCCCACTGTCCAACGACAACTTTCATGATCCAAAGGGAATCTGCATCATGTTTAAATTCTCGTAATAATCCATATATACTTGTATGCATCGTGTTTAAGTTTTGCAGGTAATCCAGGAAGTAACCGTTCTCCTAACGGTAGCAATCTTCGCTCCAGTTTCTGTTCAACGTTCACATCCTACAATTATTTCAAATGCAACCAACCACCATCAGTTACCCACTTTTACTTGATAACCGTTCGGATACTCGTTTTGAGATATAGCCATAACATTTCAGATTCACATTTGTGATTTCGCGCAAATTCATCTGATATTGTCCTACCCAAAAGAGCCTTTCCGAAGCATACGGCTATTCCTACAACAACTCCATCGGTTCAGTTCACCGTTGGATCCAGAACTACACACGGCTTGATTCCTGTAATACCATGGATATGTAGGCAACTTAGAAACTAAGGTTCGGCCTCCATTTTTCAAATTACCCCATTCGATCAAAATCAGTCATCATTTCTTTACCCGGTAACTCTTTCATCATTCCCGGGTAAAGAGGGGTAGCTCTTGATACCTAATTTTTCCCTCATATTTTCTAAAAATGCATATATACTTTCAACATGGCATTTTTGCATCATCATTTAGTTTACAAACATATACAAGCATTTTCTATAATTTTCCATAATTTTTAGAGCTTTTAAATTGATTACTTGAATAATTATTAATTACTCCTTCAAAGTATTTGATGATGATTTAACTACTTAAAGTTATTATTTTCGCACCTATAATACATGTTTCAAATATTTTAATTCATTTTATGTAATTACATTAATATTGTTAAGCTATTTGCGTAATTTTGCAGTAATAGCCTATATCTATACAGAAATGCGCTTTATTTATATTACTTGTGTCAAAATAGAATTTTATATTTTTATGATACAAAGTTATTATTGTTAAGAATTTCAGTGTATAAATAATATTTTTACTTATTTTTCAAGCATTTATATAAATTATTTTCGTGTATTTAAATAATAGCCTAGCTTTAAACTAATTTTCTGGACCAAATTGGCCCAATATCTTTAGCCCAACCCTTGGCCCATGACCAAACGACCCCTTAGTTATAACTCGGTTGGGACCCGATCCGTGACCCGCCCGCTTCTCCTCTAATCCTGGTCGTTGATCTCAAATGATCAACGCCCCCTAGCAATTCCCCTGTTTTAATTAACTACCCATCACCCAAACCCTAACCCTATTTCCTAAACCCACCGCCCCTAAATTCTCTCATCTCTCTTCTTCTATGATTAAACCCTAGCCGTCGTAACCCTTAATCCTCTCCGATTCCGACTCAAACATGGAATCAATCCATGATCTACTTACCTATTTTGTGATATTCTATCATCATACGCATGTTTACGGTGTTACTTAGTTCTTGCCCTATTTTTGGCAAGAACGACTTCTCAAGAACGAACCGATTTACTTTGATTCTATGAGGATCTGGACGATCTTTCGTTTATATGCATGTTATATTGAATGATTCTTGCATTATTGGTTCGATTCAAGTCGTTAGTCCCAACTAGGGTTTTAGACTTTCCTTTTTTTTTCCTTTACTGATTTTTCGATTGATTGATACTTTCCCTTTTTCGTGTTTGACTATTATTTTCCTATTTTCTACTTTATTTTTCCCTAAATCTGACTCTAAATGATTTTTGGTATGATATTTTCCTTATTCTCTGTTTAATCTTCTGTATTCCTTTATTTTTAGTATTATTTGCATGATAGTTGTTATTCCCGGTTGATTTACTGAACCCCTTTGTTCACGCCCTAAAAATAACCGATTCTAATTGACTCTAGTATATCTTTCCTTATTTGTGTTTGAATAATTTGTTTTTCATGTTTACTTGGTTGATTTTTATACTATATAAACCCCTCCCCTAATACCCTTTGAAGGGACCGCGGAATCTCCTAATCACTACTATTATTCTCATTGTTCTCCTCCTTTCACTTACTCATTCACTCTGTTACACTCGAGTATTTTGTGAAATTCTGGGCCGGCTGAAAGCCAAGGCTATTAAACGACCTCCTTCGGTGCAAGCACTGCTCGGAGCCCTTGTCGAAGCTCTTGTGAACTCTGAAGCATCAGAGATTTGGGGTTCTTGCTATTAAGCTCTTTACTATCCTTCTATTCGTATAATGTTTGCTACTGGTTAGTGTTTTAACCCCTGCAAAGTTAATTTTATTTCTTTCGTTCTGCATACTTATATGTGTTTGAATTATATGAGTATGATTTAGTTTGTGAATCCCTGATATAGCACTATTATGATAATGCTCGATACTCTTTTGTCATCCTATGATAGTTGAATGCATGAGATAGTTTACTGCTTTGTCCTTAGTTTGTGTTAGGCTGGTCTGCACTTCTATGTTGGTTCTTTATTTTCTTCTAGAATCAGTCATGTACCTCTAGCATCTGAATATGTTTCAGTTTTGAGTTTCAATGCGTGCCTATTTTGATCTAAATTTGACTGCTACGACTATATGTTGTTAGTTATAGAGTTTCTTCATACCTTGCTTTGGATACTACTACAACTCTATGGAAATCTCCCTCTGTGAATCATTTAGTGCTGAGTTTTGTGTCTGATTGACTGTTCTTTGTGTACTAGCCAACACTATATAGAACACTGCTTTAAGGTTCACTCTAAACATGTTTTCCTTAGCATCACTTAGTATGTTAAGATAAACATTCATTTCTGCCTCAACTATGATCTTGCTCCTATGCTAATATGTTTTTCCATTCTATTTTTAATGGCTTGCCTCTTCAATGTTTATCACAATGTCTAAATTTTGATTAGTATGACCCTAAGATGCATGCTTAGCTTAATCCAAACTTCTTAGGTCTCAATTGGTTTAATGTCATGAATGATAATCTATGTATATCTTGCAAACTTGTTGCTTCCCCAATTTCTTTCAATATGAGACTATCTATGTGGTGTTTTGCTGTCTTGCTGGCCTGCTTGATTAGTTGCTCTGTATGCTTAACTTGGTGTAGTATTTAATTTTTGTCCCTGTATCACTATCCACTCTTCTTATTTACTACTCATGCTATTCTGAATTCTCATTCTTAATCGGCTGAAAGCCAAGCCTATCTAGGTTCTGTTGTCGACCTCCCTAGTGTGAGCACGTACAATTGAGACTCTTGTGAACTCTGACGCACTAGGTCTTGGTCCTTAGTCACTCCCTCAACCTCCAAAATTGTTCCTACTATTCCATTTCCCCTTGTCATGTACTGTGTGTCTGAATTTGGTTCTTTCAAGTAGCGCAACACTTGGTGTTGTGGTTAAGTAAATTGGTTTGGATATTTCTATAGAACCTTGAGTCATGTATTGAACGCGACTCTCTGTTGAAGGCCTGAGTATGCTATAGGAGATGTTGAAGGCCCAGGCAATGCTGGATATTTATTTGAGCCTACTGTGGGCATGTTCACCGTTATGTGACATTGTTATTTTACTCACTAATGGGCATGTAATAATCTTTGTATAAACAATTGGGGTTGATAGTAAAAGGGAATGGGGTAGATTTAATATTCATATGCGATGGGTAGATAACATGCCTATAGGACTTAATGATGTGTTTGCTTATATGTGTCGTTCACTCTCAATGTACACTATTAAAAATCATGTCATTAGGGAAATCACACACTCACACAACTTGTACGCTATCAAAGCATAATTGCTTTATTTATCCCATGTCTACTGCTATGTGTCGCTAGACAACATGCCTATAGGAAATAAATGCCAATAAATACCCTTCAATTTGCATAACTGCACCATGTTCATTAGATATCACGCCTATAGGATTTTAATTATTTAATTCGCTATTGCACCTAGAAAACATGCCTATAGGAGCTAAATAAAAAAAATCGATTCCAGTCGCCAATCTTTAGAAAATCCTTCCTATAGGGTATTACCACTCGCTCTAAAGTGCTGATACTGGACTCTTCAAATGTTGTTTACTGCTTAGCCATGCCACTATTAGAAAGCATGAGCAAATTCTAAGCATTTTCAATAATTTTTACTATCTCTTTCTGTGTAAACCACTTAGAGATCATGCTATAGGTTTTATTAATTTATAATATATAATCTCAATAAACAACTTAATAGTATCAGATACTCTCAAACTGGTAATTTAGAAATCATAGGTCTAAAGTGGTGCCCTGCATCTGAAACTGCTTGCACATTTGGATCAGATCATATAGAAACCATGTCTATAGAGCTTAATGACTTCAATCTTCCTCAATTTTGAAACCGTCTAATGCCTAACGTAAAAATCTGTTCGCGTGCAATTGTTGTCTAACTGCGGAGGCTAACTTGAGCCTTTTAACTGTCCTTAAGTGCAGTCCTATTTGTTTTGAATTGTCGCCTAGTTTTGACATTTTTGAGCAGCCTAAGTAAAGTCTAGAACTACCCAAAATGGAGGTCCAATGCCTCATGGACCATAGGTATGGGACGGGTAGTGCACGCATAAGGTACGACTTATAATTGAACTAGTGCGCTTTAGGTAATATCTTAAAGATAGTAATCGAGTAGCAGGAGATGATAGTCTGTGCCCGCTGAATAATACGAGTAACACCCCATCTTGAGGGAGTTATGAAGTATTATTTATGTTGCACGGGGTAATTCTTTAGGTTAAAAAACTTAGGACCCCCCATTGTATTCCCTTTTTATATTTGAATCAAGTGTTTGTATTTCCTCAAAGCCTTTTAATAATAAAATTTCTCAAACTTCTTGTTTACTCTGTCTTTGTTTATCTGATTAATTCATATAATTCAAGTTCGGCCGGGAAACACAGTTGTGGACCTGGAAGAGTGCCTAACACCTTCTCTTTGAGGTAATTTCGAGCCCTTACCCGATCTCTGGTGATGCAAACTAGTCAAACCTGAGTCATATGCGAATAGGTGCCCTAACGCACCTTAAACCGTTAGGTGGCAACTCTTCTATTTTAATACCTTCCTTAAAAAGAGTTGTCACACGTCGAAGCTCGATTTTTGTGAGAGAAAATGGGGCACGATAGGAGCGCCCCCCCAAGTGGATTCGGAGGTCCGCAGGTCATTTTGGGGTCATTTAGCGGAAGTTAGAAATCTAAAAGTTTATGAGAAGTTTGACCGGGAGTGGACTTTTTGATATCGGGGTCAAAATTGGATTCCAGGATTTGGTGTAGGTCTGTAATGTCGAATGTGACTTATGTACAAAATTTTAGGTCAACCGGACATTATTTGATGGGTTACGGCATCGAATGTAGAAGTTTGAAGTTCTAAAGTTTGAATTGGGGTGCGATTCATGATTTTGATGTTGGTAGATGTGATTTGAGACCTCGAGAAGGTCCATGTTATGTTATAGGTCTGGTTCGTGCGATTTGGACGGAGTCTCGGCGGCCTCGAGTGTATTTCGGGATGGTTTCAGATCATTTCTGGTTGTTTTGGACAGTTGTTGCTGGTGTCTAGTGTTCTTCTTCGCGAATGCAAAGGAAGTCCCGCGTTTGCGTAGAGGAAATTTGTAAGGCTGCTGGGTTGGGCTTCGCGAACGCGAGCAAGTGGACGCGAACGAGAGGCAAGAGCTGGGCAAGCATTCGCGAACACGGCCAAGGCTATGCGAACGCGAAGAAAAAAGGGGGAGATAGGCCTAAGGCCATTTGGCCTACGCGAACGCATAGAAGGGAACGCAAGCGCGAGGGGTCTGGGCAGCTGGCCTTTGCGAACGCGATCAGAGTGTCGCGAACGTGAAGAGGAAATTTGGAGGCAGTGTTTCTTTGGCCTTCGCGATCGCGATGGTCTTTCCGCGATCGCGAAGAAGGGCGGACCTGGGCAGTGAAGTTTTAAAGACGGGATTTGGCCATTTTCCTCTATTTTTCTTTTGGTTGGGCGATTTTTGGAGCACTTGGAAGGGAGAGTTTTGTCATCTATGTCAAGGTAAGTGATTCCTACCAATTTCAAGTTAAATACTTGGATTATATATGGATTTAGACTTTAAAATTTGTGAAAATTTGGGATTTTGAAGAAAAACCTAAAAATTGGTATTTTTGGATTTTGACCACGAAATTGGACATGGAATTTGGAATAAATTATATATTTGAGTTCGTGGTGTCGTGGATAAAGTTTATCTTTGAAAAGTTTCGGAATCCGGGCACGTGGGCCCGAGGGTGATTTTTATCTACTTTTCAAGCGGATTTAAAAATTGTTGTAAATTGAATTACAATGAGTATTAGAGTATATATTTATGGGTTTGCACATTTATTGACTAGTTTTGGAGCATTGGGCATCGGTTTGAGTTGTTGGAAGGGCTTGGGAGTCGGTTGCGGAATTTCGGAGCGAGGTAAATCTCATTATGGGGTTAAGAGGGAATTAACCTCATAGGTGAATCAAATTATTATGTTCTTCTATTTGTGGGGGTTACGTACGCACGAGGTGACAAGAGTCCGTGCGTAGCTACTATTACGCTTATGTCCGGGTAGTCTAGGACCCATATCATATTGTACTTGCGATGTTGCTCCCTACTTGTTAATTTAATTATTTAAAATATTTAGAAACTCGATAAGGGAATTATAAAAAAGGGTTAAACTTCTTTTACTTGACCGTTAAACGAGAATTTGAAATTCTTGGAATATTTGCCCCTTAATAAATCTTGAATTGGTTGTTTAATGTGTTTTTTCTCTTTTGTGGAGCGGGCCGAATGCCTCGGTAGCAGATAGATGCCTCTATGGTTCATGCCGTTCGACCCTCGGCAGTGCACAGTTTAAATATTATGTTGGATCTGGCCGTACGACCTCGGCATGATTTGTGCATAATTGAATTGGTTGCTTTAAAATTTAAGATAATTGATATTGCTTCATTGGATTGAGATACAAATTGATAAATGATGAAAAATAAATTTGGAAATTTCTTATTAACCAAAGAATTATTTACTTATTTCATGATATTGAGCTTACAGCCATTCTACGTAATCCATGCTTAGTTATATCATTGATATTTTATTTATAGCCCATAGTAAGTGTCGAAGTCGACCTCTCTTCATTACTTCTTCGAGGTTAGACGGGATACTTACTGGGTACACGTTGATTTATGTGCTCATGCTACACTTGCTGTATATTTTCGTGTAGGTACATATATGTCTAGTGGCCTTGTGGGCGCAGAGGTACGGGTATTGCGGGGAATTAGGAGAGCTGCACTCTATACCATGATCTGCACCCAATAGAGTCTCTTTCAGAGTATTTATAATTTTTTTCTGTCCAATTAGTATTCCGGACAGATGCTGTATTTTACTTTACTTCCTAGTTGATGCTCATGCACTTGTAACACCGGGTTTTGGGGTAAATTTGTGTTGTCATGTATTGAAATTATTAAAAATATTATTATTTACTTTGTAAATTTCATATTTTAGTATTTAATCGAAGGAAATATGATTTCAAAAATATTAAAAGGAGAACCAAATTAAGTATTTATTTTTCGCTTACCTGATAGCGGTGTCCGACGCCATCACGACCTTTAATGGATTTTGGGTCGTGATAGTTGTTTTGGACTTCGGTTTAAAGGCACCAAAAATACCCTTTTCAGGATTTGTTTTGGACCTAGAGAAGATTGGAGAGCCACCAAGGGAGAAGACTCAAGAATTCATCAAGATTTCAATCTACAATCGGTGCAATACGAGAGTTTGTATCAAATATTTAGAATTGATGTTTTCTTTGTTCTTTAACTTATTTGAGATATCCTACTCCATTGTTATGGAGTAATTTCCAGTTGGGTGTTGATAGATATTGTGTTTTAATAGCTTGATTAGGGATTTGATTCTTGATACTTGCTAGAATTAATTGATGGAGCTTGATTTGTATTGTGGATTTATTTAGTATTTTGCTTAATCAAAACAAAAGTTTGATATTAAATTTCTGCACATTTTATGCTCTAGTTTAATTTCATGATTCAAATAGGTAATCGAAGGAGCCTCTTGAATTGTTGATTGAACGAGAAAATAGAGTATATTCGTGAGAAACTACCCTTTCAATCATAAACATCATTTTTATTCTTGCAATTGTTTATCATGCTTCAATTGGGTTAATTACTTGAAACTAGTGTTTAATCGAAAGTGAAATATTAGCTTCAAGTGTAATCTGATAATCGGTTGAATTCATAAGAATCGATCGTATTATTGAGTGAATTAACTCAAGAATCAAATCTCGAGTCAGTTATCGTGCACCTATCTAGTCAATTACCCTTATTTTCCTCATAAATATTTCTTTGTGCTCCCTTGCTCTTTTTAGTGATCAATTGTTATTTGCTTGAACTTCAATAGTTAATCGTAGTAATAGATATCCAACCAAGTGTTAATTTTTCTGGATAGTAATCAACTGGAGATTATTCAAAAACTGTTTAATTCTAATCCATGTGGAGACGATAATTATACTTTACTATATTCGACTAGCGAGCACGATTTAAGTGTGTGTTTTGCGCTCGTCACCTGGCCTCACCAAGTTCATCCTATCATGTGTCAGTTCCTCCTATATCTCTATCCCGGTGAATTGTGGCAAAACGGATACCTTCATACCAACCAGGGGAACTAGACAAGGAGACCCCATCTCTCCCTACCTATTCATCATGTGCATGGAGAGACTTTCTAGGCTCATTGACAATGCAGTCTCTGCCAAACAGTGGTTACCAATTAGCATCAGTAGGTCTGGACCTAAGATCCCCCTTCTTTTCTTTGCTGATGACTTAACCCTTTTTGCCAAAGCTAACATCAGAAACTGCAATACAATCACCAATATTCTGAATTATTTCAATGAAGCATCTGGGCAAAAGATTAACCTCACAAAGTCTGGGGTCCTCTTCTCCTCTAACTGCAAACCTGATATCATGGAGACTCTTACTAACTCCCTTTACATTCAAGCTACAGTCTCCTTTGAAAAATATATGGGTTTTCCCATATTCCACAAAAGACCTTCCAATAGTGACTTCCACTTCATAATTGACAATATGCAATCTAAGTTGGCTGGCTGGTAAACAAACTGTCTAAACATGACTCGTAGAGTAACATAGCCAAGGCTTCTCTTAGAAGCATACCAAGCCATGTCATGCAATTCATCAAGTTACCCTCCAAAACTACCAAGTTGGTTGATAGAATACAAAGAAATTTTATTTAGGATACTACTCCAAATAGGAAGAAACTATACCTGGTTAACTGGGATACAGTTAAAACTCAAAAATACCATGGGGGACTGGGCTTACAAAAAGTGGAGTGCAAGAACAGGGCACCCATGTTGGCATTTCCTGAAGAATTTTCCATAACACCTCTTCTTTATGGGCAAGAGTCCTAATCTCCAAACACTGTAATTGGAACCATACCCCAAAAAAATCAAAATCACCAATCTGGTAGTGTATCCTCAAGAGGTGGACACATGTGGGCAGGCCAGCAGATTGGTCATTAACAAATAAAATAGAGTTGGATTCCTTAATGATGTATGGCTACCAAATAATATATCCATTAGGGAAATGATTCGGGGCCTCTAACACCTAATGACCTTAATCCAAGGTGGCCACTATCTTTAATAATGGGGAATGGAATACCTCTTCCATATCCTTCAATCTCCCGATTAATATTATAAACTTGATCAAATGCACCTTCATCCCTACAAACACAACCAAGGAAGACAAGATGATTTGAGGTCTGGCACAAAATGACATCTTTACCACCAAATCAGCCTACACTTTCCTTAGCAACGAAACTGATTCTCTGAAGAGTGGGGATGGGGAAAATTTTAGATGGATATGGAACTTAAGGGTACCTAACAAGATCAAAACTTTCATCTGGCTGCTATCACATGATAGGTTGCTAACATGAGCCTTCTTGAATAGAATTGGGGTAAATTGTAACCCTGCTTGTTATTTCTGCTCCTTCATTCCAGAAACAAGCACCCATATTTTCTTTGACTATCCAAATGCCAAGTTGTTCTGGCATGATCTTACTTCAAAAGCACAAATGACAGCCAACAGAGAAATCCAATTTTTACAGTCCAATGTTGGTCCAAGACATGGAACAAACTAAGGAAAATGCCCTTCAATAATATTCTCTCTTGGGAGGTTATCCTTCCCTTATGCCTTTGGCACATTTGGTTAACAAGTAATCATAACCTATTCAACAATAAAAAGATCCCATCTCCACTGTAAACACCATTGCTAAAGCCATTGAATTCTACACAGTAGCAGGCAGGGAGAGCATAAGGATGTAGTCACTATAAGTGTCAAATGGGAACCTCCTCTAAGGGATCATTACAAACTAAATGCTGATGGGGCAGCTCTAGGTAACCCATGGATAAGGGGCATTGGTGGTGTTTTTAGGACATCTAGTGGTGACTGGATCCTTGGCTTTATGGAGAATATGCCACGCACCACCATTACTCTTGCGGAACTGACTGCGCTATTAAGGGGCCTCCAAATTGCAAAACTGAATGGCCTAACGCTATTGGAAGTAGCCACCGAATCAACAGAGGTAATAAGAATGCTAATATTAGGAAATAGCACTTATGACTCTATTATTTCTGAATGCAGGTTGTTGATTCAAAGGATGGGCAGAGTAGTAGTGAAATATAACTACAGAGAGCAGAATAGGGTGGTGGACAAATTGGCAAATGAAGGAAGTGTTTGCAATTGAATTTTTTTGGGCATACATCATAGGAACTGAAGTAACTAGAAATATTTTGGTCCGTAATACTGATAATTTGCAACAGGTTATGTCTAACATGGGAGGGATCCAGTATCCCCTAACAATCAGTACTCTATTTTGTAATTATTAATATATATGCAAATCCCCTTTCACCAAAAAAGGTTCCTTAACTTTCCCATCAAAGGATAAGTTACCCAAGACTTTAATTTCATCCCAGATTCTTCCAAATATCGTCACCATAAAACTATATATAAAATAATTATAGCGTTTGATATAAATAAAAAATAAACTAATAATATGTGGCCACTCTTTATTTAAACTAAGTAAAAATTATGTATTATCAACTCTTATGGTCATTATATAAACATACGGCACCGAGCTGAAGCCCCACATAGTTTATGTCAATTTCGTAAAATTAAATTAGAGTTCCACTAGTACTACATTAGTTTTCGTCCAAAGATGGGAAGGCAATAATTATATAAACGCTTCACAGGAAGCATAGTGTTGAGAGTATTTCATGCACGGGTAAGTCCTAAGATTATCTCTTTATTGTGCAACAAATATTTTGGACACCTCTACTTCTTCAATCAAGTATAGATAAATAATTATAATTTCAATTAGAAGTTATTTTAAGAATTTTACGCAACTCATATTTAGCTTTCTTCATCTTGTAATTGATTGAATTCTATCTAATCAATAACAAGATGATAATTTAGTACTAACTTATAACCCCACCCGACCCCAAAACTATAATTGATTAACTCTTTACATTCTATATATATTTACCATTTATGTACAAAATCATTAAAAAAAAAATAGAAGATTACTTAAAAATTTGAATTTCATCTGTTTTCTAAAATATTTCACACCACATTTTCTCTCTCATACTTATCATCCAAAATCAGCACTTCACTCTCAATGTCTCTAAATGTACCGTAGCAAAAATGGTTCTCCATCGACTCCCACATTTTCTTTGTTGATTACACATTACATCCTAATGTTTCGCTTTATTTTTTCACTAGAGATCCTTCCCTCTATCCCATCGTTTTGTAGGTTTGAAAATGACTGAACGAAGAAGAGGAGCTTCGCCGGCGGAACCACGTCCCGACTTACGGGTTCACATGAACCCAGGAGATTTTGTCCAAACAGTATACATGTGGTCGAATAATTTACTAAATATTTATAAATATTTGAATATGAACTCAATTACTATTAAAAATTTTACTCGAGGTCGTTGCAAGAACCCATAAACATTAAATCTGAATCTTTCTTACTAGAATGATCCATATCATGAATACTCTGGTGACGTGCTCGAGTATATCTTCGCGTTAAGGGAATATACTAGTGACGTGCCACCCATTACGGCAGATGTACCAAGATGATTTGTGGTGGTTAAACCCCCTCTTACGCATATATATACCACCAATTAGGACGGGGCATAATTTGATAAATATCGAATTACCGTATCGAAATCGAAAATTTTGGTATTTGATATTCGGTATGATACTTGGTTTAAATTTTAAAAAATATTAGTATTAGATATGGTATTTGATATTTTAAATTGAAATACCGAAATATTAATACCGTACCAAAATATATATTATATTACATAATATATATATATATTATTAATTATAACATAAATATAAAAATCTAAAATTTTGCTTTCATTTTCTTTAAGTTCGACGATCACCCCTACCACCAACTCAATGGCAGCAGCAACAGAGACCTAATGGATGACGACACTTACCCTGTTTGCTATGAAGATTTTAAAGATAAGAATGAAGTGTTAACAACTTATTGTTCGCACGATTTTCATACTGTATCCTGTCATGGCTATCGATGAACATAACAACACATGCCCAACTTGTCGAGCAGTGTATCCTTTGTATATTCGCCCATTTTGAACCGGAAACGTCGTCGTTACCACCACAAATTGGAGGCTAACTGTAAAGGTCATAAGCACAACATATTGGAGGCTATTGTTTAAAAAGAGTACTCGCCCATTTTGTCACGACTCAAATTCCCACTATAAATCGTGATGGTGTCCAGTGTCACCGCTAGATAAGTCAACGGTGAACTATCCATTTAACTGTTCATTTTAATATTTTTAAAATCATTGATTTTACTAATAAAGAAATGATCAGTAGGTGACCGTAGTAATGTACAACATGAAATAAACGTATGAGTGAAGTAGTGAATTTAATAATAAAAAACCATGAAATATCTACTAGAATTTTTTAAAATTCGATGTTACAAATGCACGAGAAAACTAGTAGAATATACAAAACTTCTTATACTATTGTTTGGAGTAAGATAGTCAGAAATATAAATACAACAAGGAAGAGACTCCGGGTGCTGCGGAACGGAGCATAGGAAGCAGCTCACCACTAAGTCTCCGGCTAGCGGGGGTACAATCCAGACTGGCTAGTAGATGCACCTGCCTCAGACCCTGCACGAGTAGTGAAGAAGTGTAGCGTGAGTACATAAACAACATGTACCCAATAAGTATCTAGCCTAACCTCAAAGAAGTAGTGACGAGGAGTCAACATCGACACTTACTAGACGTCAATAGATAAAAATGTAGAAATCATAATTAGGCATGAAATACAACAAAACAGTGAAATAAGAAGCAATAAATAATGATTCTTATACATAATATCAATTTAAAGTCTCTAACTATCACAGGCTGAGTCTTTAACACATAAGAGACATCAAGTAATTTTCAAGTCTCAAATCAAGAAAAGAAATATCAAGTATAGTCGGACTCCGAGCAATAACACGCACGATTTATGCCGAGGTCGTACGGCCCAATCCGGAATAGTGTGTACATTGCCGAGTGTCGACCGACGCAAACCATAGATGCATCTAATATACTGCTGGGGCGTTCGGCCCGATCCACAGGAATAGAGAATACTCTACAAACTTCGATTAATGGCTACTACATAAGAATAATACTAAAAGAATGCATAAATTCCACTAACAATCATTTATTCCGCCAAAACTCAAAGTAATGAAACTCAGTGTTTACAAATTCTTTATCTAATTTTAAATATAAATTTAGTTAATTAAACTAAATATTGTACAAACTAATCAATATATGCTCAAAATTTTATAATTTCACTATTCCAGTAATTACTCAATCCAAATTGGAAGGTTCCTAAAATTCACTCCTAGCCCACGTGCCCGGATTTCGAAATCTTTTATAAATAAATGTTTCCCATAACCTCACGAACAAAAATATATAATTTCTACTCAATTCCATAATCATTTTCGTGGTCTAATCCCATTCTTATCAAAATCTAGGTTTTTCATAAAATCCTTAATTTTTCACATTTTATATGTTAAAATCTACCCGTAATCTATGTTTAAACTCACACTATGTAGAGATTACTTACCTTAATGTGCTTGATGAAAAACCCTCTCCAAAGAGCTCTAAAATCGCCACAAGTTGAGAGAAATAAACAAAATAGGCCAAACTCCCGTTTTTAATTAAGTCCACTGTCCAGTGATCCTTCTTCGCGATCGTGAAAGAAGTCTCGCGATCGTGAAGGCAAATCTTGCCCAGGCCCAGGAAGTCTTCATCGCGAATGCGAGGGAAGACACGCGATCGCGAAGGCTTGCCCAGCCTGAGCTTCACGAACGCGGCCAGCCTTTCGCGAACACGAAGAGCAATGGTGGCTGACCCCTCCCAGGCCCATTTCTTCTACGTGAATGATGACCTGCCCACGCGAACACGAAGACCATCGGTCCCAGACCTTCACGAACGTGAATTGTTGATCACGAACGCGGAGAGAAAAATGCCCAGTCCCCCAATTCCTCCTCCGCGAACGTGACTCCACCTTTGTGTTCGCGAAGAAGGAAACCAGAACCAGCAAGAACAGAAATTTGAGACTTAGCTCCGGGTGGTCCAAAATTCACTCGAGCCACCTGGAATACAGTCCAACTGCACCAAAAAGTCCATAAATATAATACAGACCTACTCGAACCCTCGGAACACATAAAAATAACATCGAAACTGAGAATCGCACCCCAAAACAAAATTAAATCAACTTATGAACTCCAAACTTTTCAACTAGCTCCGAACGTGTCGAATCTCTCTTAGACAACTCAGAATAACATCAAATTTTACGTACAAGTCATAAATCACCAGACTATGAATCCCAGGCAGGGCTTGATAACACCAAAGTCTACTTCAAACCAAATTCAAAGAACTTGAAAACCTTCAATACGCCAACTTTCAACATTAAGTGTTGAAACGCTCCCGGATCACCCGAAACTCGATCCGAAAAAATGCCCAAGTCTAAAATCATCATATGAACCTATTAGAACCATCAAATCCCGGTTTCGAGGTCGTTTACTCAAAATATAGTCAAACTTGTCCATCTTAGGCTACTATTAAGGAATCAAGTGTTCCGATTCTAACCCGAACCCTTCTTAACCCAAACCAACCATTTTCGCAACTCATAAAGCAGTAAAAGCACATACTGGGAGTCTTAATTAGGGTAACGGGGATCTAGAAAGATAAACGACCAGTCGGGTCGATACATTCTCCACCTCTTAAACAAACGTTCATCCTCTAATAGGTCTAGAATCATACATGGAGTGCTGAATAAGTGTAGATATCTTCTCCGCATGTTCTTGTCGGTCTCCCAAGTCGCCTCCTCAACTGGTGGCAAAGAAAGCTCATAAGAAACTTTCCCAACTCGCCTCAACACCTAAAATGGCCAATAAACCTTGGGCTCAGCTTGACCTTCTTTCCGAACCTCATGATACCCTTCATCGGTGAGACTTTAAAGAGAATCTTCTTGCCCACCATAAAGGATAAATCACACACTTTCTGATCCATGTAACTCTTCTATCTGGATTGTGTTGTGTGAAGTCGCTCTTGAATCAACTTTACCTTCTCCAAGGCATCCTTCACTAAAATCAGTGCCATATAACCTAGCGTCACCGGGCTCAAACCATCCAATGGGTGAACGACATTGCCGACATATAAAGCTTCAAATGGAGCCATCTCAATTTTGGACTAATAAATGTTGTTATAAGCAAACTCGATCAGAGGCAAGAATCGATCCCACTGCCCTCCGAAGTCAATCACACACGCTCTAAGCATATCCTCAAAAATTTGAACTGTCCTCTCCGACTGTCCATTGGTCTGCGGGGGAAAGGTTGTGTTGAGCTCTACCCGGGTACCCAACTCGCTCTGTACTGCTCTCCATAAATGCGAAGTGAACTGAGGGACTCTATCTGAAATGATAGAAATAGGCATACCATGCAACCGGAAAATCTCATGAATATAAATATGGGCCAATCTCTCTGAATAGTATGTAGTCATCACTGGAATAAAGTGTACCGACTTGTTCAGTCTATCGACAATGACCCAGACGACTTCAAACTTCCTTAACTTCTGCGGTAACCCAACTACGAAGTCTATAATGATGCGCTTCCATTTCCACTCTAGTATAACCATCTGCTGAAGTAGGCCACATGACCTCTAGTGCTCATACTTAACCTAATGGCAATGTTGGCATCTCGATACATACTCAACTATGTCCTTCTTCATCCGCTGAATAATGCTGCCTCAGGTCACGATACATCTTCGTAGCACCTGGATGAATAGAATACCTAGAATTGTGTGCCATCAAGCCATCAACATTAGGAATACATAGGCGATCCTAGAGTCACAGAACACCATCCTCACCGATAGTCACCTCCTTGACACGACCTTATAGCACTATGTCTCTAAGAACCAGCAAGTGTGGATCACATACTAACGTGCCTTGATCCGCTCAAATAATGAAGACTGAGCCACAACTCATGCAAGAACTCGATTGGGCTCTGAAATATCCAACCTCAGAAGTCTGTTAGCCAAGTAATGAATGTCCAAAGCCAATGGCCTCTCCTCTACTTAAATGAATGCCAAACTACCCATACTCTCGGCCTTTCTGCTCAAGTCATTCGCAGCCACATTTGCCTTACCTGGATGATAAAGGATGGTAATATCATAGTCCTTCAATAACTCAAGCCACCTGCGCTGCCTCAAATTAAGATCCATATGCTTAAACAAATGTTGCAAGCTACGATGATCGGTGTAAACCTCACATGACACCCTATAAAGATAATGCCTCCAATTCTTGAGAGCATGGCCTATCATGACCAACTCCAAATCATGTACGGGGTAATTATTCTTATGAGGATTCAGCTAACATGAAGCATATGCAATAACTCGCCCCTCCTGCATCAATATGCAACCCAGGCCAACGCGTGAAGCGTCATAATACACTGTATGCATCCCTAAACCGGAGGGTAACACTAATATCGGTGTTGTAGTCAATGCGGTATTGAGCTTCTGAAAGCTCTCCTTGCAATCATCGAACCATCGAAATGGAGCACCCTTCTAGGTAAACTAGTCAAAGGTGTCGTAATAGAAGAGAAGCCCTTCACAAATCGAGGATAATAACCTCTTAACCCCAAGAAGCTCCTGATCTCGGTCGTTGTGGTAGGACGAGGCCATCTCTGGACTGCCCCGATCTTCCTGGGATCTACCTTAATACCCTCACCTGATATAACATTTTCCAAGAATGCCATAATCCAACTAGAACTCGCACTTGTAGAACTTAGCATATAGCTTCTCTTCCCGCAAGGTGTGAAGCACAACTCTCAAATGATGAACCCCTTCACTAGTAACTCATCAAGTTGTTCCTTCAACTCTTTCGGGGCCATGCGGTACGGTGAAATAGAGCTAGGTTGGGTACTTGGCGCCAAATCAATACTGAAATTGATATCACGATCTGGTGGCATGCCTGATAGATCAGACGGAAACACATCGGAGAACTCCCTCGCCATGGGAATTGAATCAATCATGGGAGTCTCTATAGCAGTATCCCAAACATAAGCCAGATAAGCCAAACAACCATGCTAGGCCGCCCACGGGATGCGTTGTACGGTAGTAGTTTATGTTAGCTGCTTATCCGGTGCCTTCTTTACGACTTTCGACCAAGCCATTATTGAAGAAACTCTTGTTTAGTCAGGCTCGACCATATGTTGAGCCTTCAATAAAGAGATAACCCAACTAGATGTACTGATAGATGAACCCCTCAACTACAATCTAGAAAACTCTAGCATTGCCAAGATGACCAGTCCATGCCAACGATGACCTTAAAGACGGTCATCTCGTGCAACAGAAGATCTGTTCTGGTCTCATAACCACAAAAAGTCATAATACAAGACCGGTAAATCCGATCCACAATAACTGAATCGCCCACTGACGTGGACACATATACAGGAGCACCCAAGGACTCACGAGATACACCCAGATAATGAGCAATTAGAGATGAAACATATGAATATGTAGACCCTGTATCAAATAGTACCGAAGCATCCCTACCGCAGACAGAAATAATACCTATGATCACGGCGTCTGAGGTTACTGCATCTAGTCTAGATAGAAAAATATAGAACCTAGTTGGAGCGCCACCTGACTGGCCTCCACCTCTAGGGCGACCCTTACCCACCTGCCCTGGGGACATGAACACCCACTGGAAGAACCCTGAATACACTATGGACAGTAGGAACTCTTTGGAATGGCGCTGAAATAGGGCCGTACTGAAGCACCCTGATAAGGCGGTGGTGCTGAATACGTGGACCTGCTAAACTAGCCCCTCACAAACTGAGCTCTACCCCCAGATGGAGCACCACTGAACCCTCTAGAATATCGAGGTTGTTTGTCCCTCGGTGCATGATCTCGGCACTGTTGATGAATACCCTCGATCCTCCGAGCTATCTCCACAATTTTCTCATAAGGAATCCCCATCACAATCTCTCGGGCCATAGTAACTTGGATACCATAGTGCAAGCCCGTAAAAAACATCTGCGCTCTCTCTGCATTGGTGGGGAGTATCATAAGTGCATGGAGAGACAAATTAGAGAAGCTCGTCTCATAATCGGTCACAGACATCTGACCCTGCTGGAGCCGCTCAAACTGACCCTGCAACTCATCCCTCTGAGAGCGTGGAATATCTCTCTCTAGAAAGAGACGTGTGAACTGGTCCCATGTCAAGGGAGGAGAACCTGCTGGTCTGTTGAGAAGATAGGACTGCCACCATCTACGGGCCCTGCCCTCCAACTGAAATATGGTAAAGTCCACCCCGAGGGACTCCAATACTCTCATGTTGTGCAGTCTGTCCCTGCAATGATCAATAAAGTCCTGGGGGTCCTCATGTCGCAAACTGCCAAAGGCAGGAGGATGTAGCGTGGTCCATATATCCAACAGCTTCTGCGGCAAGCTGGTCGCGGCTGGTCTGGGCTCTGGTATAGCCACTGAAACTGGCTGAGCCCCACCCACAGGTAGTGTACATGGGGTCTGATATACGGCAGCAACGTGCCTTGGAGCCTTAGCGGTAGGGGTCTGTGCTCTCCCGCCCGCTTGAGATGTGGCTGGGTCTGCCGGAAATAAACCGGCATGAGTCATAGTGTCTATGAACCGCATCATACGGCCCATGACCTCCTGAAATCCCGGTGCGGACATGAACTCTGTCGGGGCCGGCTCAGCTACAGGTACCTCATTGTTCTCTTCAATAACATGATCCTCCACCAGATCCGCTGGTGGTACAATAGGAGAAACTCTAGAACGCCTTCATCCTCTAGCAGGAGTTGGAGCCCTTCCTCGGCCTCTAGCAACAGGGAGAGCAGCTCCTCTACCGTCGAGTACATTTTTCGTGTGCGTTCTCACTATTTGTGAGCGAATAAGGGAAAGCTACTTAGCACAACATCAACTACACGATAGGATATGAAGAAAGAGAAGTTTTCTAACACCCTATAGTCTCTCGAAGATAATTACGGACTTCTTTGCACCGATCCACAAGACTCTATTAGGCCTGCCCATGACTTGTGAGACCTATGTGAACCTAGAGCTCTGATACCAAACTGTCACGACCCAAATTCCCACTATAGACCATGATTGTTCCCAACGTTACTGCTAGGCAAGCCAACGATGAACTATTTATTTAATTGTTTATTTTAATATTTTTAGAATCACTGATTTTATTTAATTAAGAAACAATCAGTAGGTGACAATAGTAACGAAAAGCATGAAATAAACATAAGAGTGAAGAAAACCATGAAATATCTACTAGAAATTTTCAAAACTCGGTGTCACAAGTACACGAGCAAACAAGTAGAGTAAACAAAACCTCTTATACTACTATAGACAGAAAAATAAATACAACAAGGAAGAGAATCCGGGTGCTGCAGAACGGTGCATAGGAAGCAGCTCACCACTAAGTCTCCGGGCAGCAGGTACGCTCCTGACTTTCCACCAGATGCACCTGCCTCAGACCATGCACGAGTAGTGCATAAGTGTAGCGTGAGTACATAAACAACATGTACCCAGTAAGTATCTAGTCTAACCTCGAAGAAGTAGTGATGAGGGTTCGAAATCGACACTTACTAGAGGTCAATAAATAAAAATGTAAAAACCATAAGAAGGTATAAAATACAACAAAATAGTGAAATACGAAGCAGTAAATAATGATTCTTAGACATAATATCAATTTAAAATCTCCAACAATCACATGCCAAGTCTTTAACACGTAAGAGACACCAAGTAATTTTCAAGTCTCAAATCAAGAAAAGAAATATCTAGTAAAGTCGAACTCCAAGCAATATCACACACAATTTATGTGGAGGTCTTACGATACGATCCGGAATAGTGTGTACACTACCGAGGGTCGATCGATGCGAACCATAGATGCATCTAATATAATATCGAGGCATTCGGCCCGATCCACAAGAATAGAGAATACTCTACACACTCCGATTAACAACTACTACATAAGAATAATACTAAAAGAAGGCATAAATTCACTAACAATTATTTATTCCGCCAAAACACAAAGTAATGAAGCTCAGTGTTTACAAACCCTTTATCCAATTTCAAATATAAATTTAGTTAATTAAACTAACAAGTTGGATGCAAATAATGCAAGTAATACATGGTAGAGTCCTAAAACTACCAAGACATAAGTATGGTTTTAGATACGTATGGACTCTCATCATATCTTGCGCATGTAGCACCCAGAATTATTATCAAATAACCATTTATAATACCTACGGGGATAATTCCCTCTTTCAAGGTTAGGCAAGTGACTTACCTCGTTTTCAAGTCCTCTTTTCGGTCCACAATTCACACTAAAAGCCTCATATCGGTGCCACATAATCCGAAACTAGCCAAATATTGTACAACATAGTCAATATATGCTCATAAGTTTATAATTTCACTATTCCAGTAATTACCCAATCCAAATTGGAAGGTTCCTAAAATTTACCCCCGGGACCACGTGCCCGGATTCCGAAATCTTTTGTAAATAAATGTTACCCATAACCTCACGAACAAAAATATATAATTTCTACTCAATTCATAGGCACAAGAATTCTTGATCACGAATGTGAGGGAAGACACGTGATCGTGAAGGCTTGCCCAGCCTGAGCTTCGCGAATGCGGTCCGCCTTTTGCGAACGCGAAGAGCAATAATGGCAGACACCGCCCAGGCCTTTTTTTCTATGCGAACGCGGACCTGCCCATGCGAACGCGAAGACCACCTGTCCACGACCTTCGCGAAGGCGAATGCGAAGAAAAAAATGCCCAGTCACCCAATTCCTTCTCCACGAACGCGACTCCACCTCCGCGTTCGAGAAGAAGGAAACCAGAACCTACAATAACAGAAATTTCAGACTTAGCTTCGTGTGGTCCGAAATTCACTCGAGCCACCCGGGACCCCGTCCAACTGTACCAACAAGTCCATAAACATAATACGGACCTGATCAAACCCTCGGAACATGTAAAAATAATATCAAAACTAAGAATCGCACCCCCAAAACCAAATTAAATCAACTTATAAACTTCAAACTTTTCAACTAACTCCGAACGCGTCGAATCTTACTTAGACAACTCGAAATGACACCAAATTTTGCGTACAAGTCATAAATTACCATAACGACCTATTTCTACGCTCGAAATACCAAACGGGCCTCGATAACACCAAACTCTACTTCAAACCAAGTTCTAAGAACTGAAAAATCTTCAATGTGCAAACTTTCAATATTAAGCGATGAAACGCTCCCGGATCACCCCGAAAATCGATCCGAACACACGCTCAAGTCGAAAATCAACGTAAGAACCTATTGGAACTTTCAAATCCCGATTTCTGAGGTCGTGTACTCAAAATATTTACCCAAAGTCAAACTTGGCAATCTTAGGCTACTATTAAGGAAACAAGTGTTCCGATTTTAACCCGAACCCTTTCAAACCCAAACCAATCATCCCCGCAAGTCATAAAATGGTAAAAGCACATACGAGGAGTTTTAATTAGGGGAACGTGTATCTATAAAGCAAAACAACATGTCGGGTCATTACACATTTCATTTTATTTGAACTTGTTTGATTTGGTATAGAGTTTAAGAAAGAAAAAAGAGTCATGTAGTTGAGATAAAAAAATTATGATTTACCTTGTAAATATGATGTCTCCATAACAGAGTAGTAGGAAAGGTGTGTTAGAAGGAAGGAACATAGTTCTCAGATTTCAAACACTTTACTGGCTGATAGTCTCAGTGTTTTTACTTTCTGAACAACTTTCTGATAAAAATAATTTAAGGTTGAGGAGTGATGCTAGAGAAGTATAGATAGACAAAGTAAAGTAAATTAAAGATGCCACAAGAAATTTTATACTGGTTCGGATCATCCATGTGGTGCCTAATCCAGTTCCTTGATTCACGGTGTTATAGTAGTCCTCTTATTTTACTCACTTACCAGCAATGAATGGTTTTCAAATGGTCACCAACAAGGTGTGGCTTTTGATCAAGCACCATGAACGATTACACGTTGATTTTATACTCGCTCACCAACAATGAACTCCCTGATGGTTTTAATCTCGCTCACCACTGAACGCTTTTAAAAATTCCACTCTCACATATCCTCTTTTCCAACTACAAAACTTCACAGCTCTTCACCACATTATAACCTAGACAAGGTTATGGTGAACAGTATGTATCAACTCTAAGATTTACGATCTTTATAGATTTACTAAGGAGTAGAAAGAGAGCTTTTTGTTTAAGATATGCAAAAGTATCTATAGAGCTTTTTCTTCTTCTTTTTTTTTTTTTTTTTTACATCCAGCCAGTTCTTAAACATCTCTCTTTAGTTATTCGAGGATCTTGAATAATGTTTTTAAATGTCTTCCAATATTTTGAGCCATCAAATGTAGCCTTGAATGCTTCCGTTTTCCATCCCAATGTTCTGAATTTTCAGATGCCGAGCCTCTTAAAGAGGCCTTCCTTCTTTAATATTGGAACTCTTGTTCTTATTTAACAACTTGTTGAGCTACTAAATGTTTTCGTTCTTATGTGCTTGCATTGGGATAGACATTTCTCACACCTGCCATATGTTAAATACTCTCTGTTAGTTTTTTGAGCTTGGTATTTGTCTACTAAATTGAATTGATTTAGTCCATGAAGCAATCCACTTGACTATAATGCATTTGGAAAATTTCAGAGAGTAAATATTGTCATCATCAAAATACTTAGAGGCCAAAGTAACTCGACCATGGGATGTAAGGCAGCAAATGATAGCGGGCAAGAAGTAATGAGGATGCTGGAACATCTTGAAAGCCTAGAAAACATGCTCGAGGTAATGTTTAGCCTAATATTTCTAGAACATATGAGATGGCATCCCCGCGTTAGCAGCTAGTCATTGTGTCACGACCCAAAAATCATTAAAGGTCGTGGTGGCGCCTAACGCTGCTATCAGGCAAGCCAACAATTAATAATTAACTTCATTACTCATTTTAATATGTTTGAAATCATAATCTCCTTCGATTAATATGTAAGAGATGAAATTTACAAGTGAGTGAAAATAATTTTACAACTTTAATACAGAACAACTCAAAAGCATCCCAAAACTCCGGTGTCACGAGTGCATGAGTATCAACTAGGAAGTAAATTAAAATACAACATCTGTCTGGAATACAAATAGGACAGGATAAATACAAATAACTCTGGAGGAGACTCTGCTGGCTACGGATCGTAACCTGAAATGCAGCTCGCGGCAAGTCCCCCGCATCATCCATGCCTCTGTGCCCAAAGGACCACCGGACATAAAGGTACCTGCACAAAAATGTGCAGCAAGTGTAGTATGAGTACGTAAATCCACGTATAACCAATAAGTATCTAGCCTAACCCCGGAGGAGTAGTGACGAGGGGTCGACATCGACACTCACTAGTGGTCCAAAAATAACAGGTATAGTAAGGAGGTGAACAAATATGAGGCAGAGTAAAAAAATAAAATAAACAAGTGTAAACATGTGGTACAATTATCCTCCTTACAATAAACTCAAGCTCTTAATTAGCAAATTCCTCCTCAACCGGAGCATATATATATATGTATAATGAACCTCACCAAATAGATTGTTATAATTCGAAACCTCACTAAATGGGTTGTTATAATTCGAATCAGGGAAAAACTCACAGAAACTATGGCTTCTTGCCAAATATTACACACGATTCCATAAGGATATTTTTATAGAAATATCGAGGCGTACGGCCCAATCCAACATAAGAATTTAAACTGTGCACTGCCGAGGGTTGAACGGCATGAACCATAGTTGCATCTATTAAGCCGCCGAGGCGAACGGCCCGCTCCCATGAGAGTGTGATACATAAGTCCTGCCGAGGCGAACAGCTTGATCCCATAAGAAGTGAAATACATAATCCTGCCAAGGCGAACGGCCCGATCCCATTAGAATAAGAGGATTTGATGGGTCCTTGACCCACACGAATAAACGTGTGAGTTGTAGTTTCTTTAACAAAAACCATTCAATGAAACACATATATATCCCGGAAACATGCCGTAAGAGGAGTAACATTATTCGGTGACTAATCATGAACTCGTGAAGTCTCTACAAAATCAATTCTAGTCTCAAGTAGAAATGTAAAATAGAGGAATTTAATAGGCTCAAGTAGTAATGTAAAATAGAGGAATTTAATAGGCGAGAGACTGCTCAAGTAGTACAGCTATAGCATGATGTGAACCAAAGTCTACCCGGACAATAACATGAATCTAACTACGTACGGACTCTCGTCACCTCTTGCGTACGTAGTCCCTGCAACAAGTTGTACACATCAAATATATCACCTAGGGGTAGTTTCCCCCTCACAGAATTAGACAGGAGACTTACCTCGCTCCGAAATTCCATAACCAGCTCCAAAGCCCTCTAACACCTCAAACCGATGCCCGTCGCTCCAAAACTAGTCAAACAATGTGCAAACGAATAAAGATATACTATAATACTCATAACAAATAAATTTAGACAAATTCTCAACTCCGTTCAAAAAGCCGATAAAGCAACCCTCGGGCCCACGTGCCCGAATTCCAAAACTTTTCGAAGATAAATATTACCCATAAAATTACAAACTCAAATAAATGATTTATTCTCAATTCCGTGATCAATTCATGGTCAAAATCTAAAAATATCAATTTCTAGGTCTTCTACCTAAACCCCAAATTTTTCACAACTTCTCCATGAATTTCCATGTTAAAATCTATATAAAATCCAAGTATTTAACTTGCAATATGTAGGAATCACTTGCCTTGACATAGATGATGAAGATGGAGCTCCAACATCACTCCTAGGTCGGCTCCCATGGAGCAAATGAGATGAAATGAGCGAAACCCATTTTTGCAAACTTATACATTGCCAAGGCGACCCTTCTTCGCGTTCGCGATCCCCCCATCACGTTCGCGAAGAACTAAAGTCTCAAAAACCATTTTCAAACACTTCTCAGACAGCCTCTGGTATAATGGTCATCATTGTTTGTACAAAACTCCAAATCACAAATGGTTTACCTTTCTGGATATTAGACATCAAGAGCTATAACTTTCATATGTTGATCATCTCCCAGTTCATTGTAGATTGTGAGATATAAGGTTCCAAATTCAGCCCTTTGCAGCAGAGATTTTCAAATGCTTTCCAGACAGTCTGTAGTATATACACCATAACCTTTTGTACACAACTCCAAATTCCAAATGGTTTATCCTTCTAAAAACTAGACACCCAGGGCTACAAATTTCCTTTTTGGATCATCTCTAGATACATTATAGATTGAGAGATATAAGCTTCCAAAGTCAGATGATGGACAACAGAAATTCCTTTTTCGCGAATGCGAGAGCCTCTTCGCGAATGCGAAGAACAAAGTTCCAGCAGCAAAATCCTTCTTCGCAAACGCGAGAGGCTCCTCACGAACGCAAAGAACAACACGAGAACTAGCAACCAACAGTATCAAAACACCCAAACTTGGTCCGGAACCACCCCGAATAACACCTGAGGCCCCCGGGACCCCGTCCAATCATACCAACCAGTCCCAATACATAACACGAACCTGATCGAGGCCTCAAATCACATCAAACAACATCAAAACCATGAATCGCACCCCAATTCAAGCTTTATGAACTTTAGAACTTCAAGCTTTTACATTTGACGCCAAAACATATCAAATCAAATTCGATTGACCTCGAATTCTGCACACAAGTCATAATTGACATTACGGACCTACTCCCACTGCCGGAATCATAATCCGACCCCAAATCCACATCCAGACGCGCCCCTAAGACCAGAATCACCATGCGAAGCTATTCCCAGGTTCGGAATCCCAAACAGACATCGATAACATCAAAATACACTTCAACCCAAAATTAGGAAATTCCTAAACTTTTAAAAATGCCAACCTTCAGTAATAGGCGCTGAAATACTCTCGGGCCACCCGATACTCGGCTCGAACATACGTCCAAGTCCGAAATCATAATACGGACTTATTGGAACCTTCAAATCCAGTTTCTGAGGTCGTTTACTAAAACTCCAAACCTTAGTCAATTCTTCCAACTTAAAGCTTCTGAATTTAGAATTTTCTTCCCAAATCAACTCCAAACCTCCCAAAATTTGATTCCAACCACACGTACAAGTCATAATACCTGAAGTGAAGTTACTCAAGGCCTCAAACTGCCGAATGAAGTGCCAGGGCTTAAAACGATCGATCGGGTAGTTATATTCTCTCTCACTTAAACATACGTTCATCCTCGAACGTGCCAAGAATTGCTTCGGAGGTGTCCAAAATTACTGTTTAACATCTTGTGCACATACTCGTTCCATCACAATCCCAGTTTGGCACCTTGGCTCGAGCCGGACTGTAAGTCTTCCTTTTTATTCAATCAATAAGCCTTGGAACCAAATTCCAACCTCTGAATTTCTTTACAATATCTGATCCTAACATACCAACACTGTATCAATCACCCCACACTGTACTGAAACATGATTGTGCACTTGTGCTAAAATCGCACCATGCACCCACATAAGTCAGTTGCCCATAATGACATCCTCCGACCATAATAGCTGAAATTTCACAAGTCTGTTGCCCGCAATACATCTCATGACGTATATAACTCATGTTCCAATTCTCACATTACCTCCACGACAAAAGAGTCGTGTAGAAACTCATAACCACTTGTCAAATCAACAAATCATTGAGTATCTTCCCCGGACAAGAACCATTACACCATTCTGAACTAAATGATGATATTTGCTCTTTAATATACCTTATATAAGTCTGATTGCACTTATTCCAGGCCTAATAGTCTCATCTCACCCAATACAATCTGCCCTGGCAATAAGCCACCTCAAACACTGCCAAAAGTCTCATATGACGCCCAAAACGCGCCAATAAGCTACGAATTCGAATATAACTCATAAAAAAGAACGATCTCTGATCGGGAATTACCCAGCCCGAGTAACGAATAACATGGTCGAACAGATGCTATGAACTCTCCTCGGTGAATGAGAAACAAAATACACAGAAACCAATATATGGAATCGTACTCAACATCTCACTATTGCGGCGTGCAACCCGATCCGACATGACACTATTGCGGCACGCAACCCGATCTGACATGACACTATTGCGGCACGTAACCCGATTCAAAGAGTATATACCTGAATATCGACCACAAGCATGCCAAGTGTATAATACAACTACCAGGGAGACGTATAGTGCCACACGCTACGAAACTCAAGCACAACTAAGGCACGATAATGACCTGCATCTCGAGAGTCATTCTGCTCACATTACACTACAAGCTCCACGGAACCTCATACCGATTCTGATCATATCATACTGGGACAATATCCTTCCAAAGATCCACAATAACCTTTTTCCATGACACACAATAACAACCATTAAATATGGAACAAACATCATGCATTCCACAACCCAAGGAATAGAACGCCTCTCTGGTATAAACTCACACGTTAGGGGCATCACCAAATTCTCCATACTTAGTTTTAATCTATAATAATCAAGTGACTACCACGCCACTCCGATACAAATCTGTCAGTGGGGTATGCTCCCACAACCATTCCGCACCAAGTGGCAACGGCTGGATTCCCATACCACCGACTGTGCTAATCTGTAAGGTAATTCACAATCCGCAAACCAATACACAATGCCTCTTCCACCAAACACCATTCTTAGGCGACACTAAGATATCGCCTACTTACTTTAAACATCTGAATGCTTCCCTACTCATCCAAGCCTATGACATTTTTGACAACATCGGATCGCGACCTTGATCCTTAACTCAATTTTTTCATGTCGCTCCTTGCACTTAAAATGCCGCTATGCAAAAATACCAGAATTCATCATAACTCCTGAACTACTAGTAGAATGAATAGCTCGTTGGCTAGAAAACCCTTCGTTCATCTCATTTCAGAAGGATCAATGCAACATGCAACTCGACCCCAACCCGCAGAAAATACAAACCTCAAGCTATGGTCTAAACCATCGCAACTCTTCCGGAGATCCATTACACCTCAAAGCCATTTGAATCAAATACTCTCCCAATTCAAACAAGTTGTGATGGCGCTCAAACCCACGCATACAACCACAAACCACGTGTATGGCTTCAAGCTGAAGGAGCTAATCACTGCCACAGTCATGCCGATTCAACCATTACTAACCGACGCAATTCCTTTAAATTTACTCTAGACTTGCCATGGAAATAATAACAGCTCTAATCAAAGAACAATGAACTAAATCCGCCCTCAACTCATCCTGAGTGACCCGAATCGCGAGACTACATCATCTCAATACCCATAAATCACCCCATACCTTCATCATGTGCACAATGGCGTCTCCAACCAGTATACCCATGCCACAAGACTTCCCACAATTTCCAGAACTATTTCTTCATTTTCCCTAATACTGCACCGCTTACCCAGTAATAACATAGAACACTTCAAGTCTCATTCGCAATCCGCTGCAGAACTCGATCCTTAACCATACAACAGACCAAAAATCCTTAAGTACCAGACTTAAATTATTGAACTCACTGAACCGTTATGAAGAGTCACCCACTTTGACCTGGTCTCGAATGTAACCAACTTCAATGCTCCGCTAGCACATGAACACACTCTCCAAGAAGCAACCAACTGAATTTGTTTCCTTGTACATTACATCCGCAATAAGCATAAACTTGGAGTCTTCCCAAATCTTGCACCTCAATCGATAAGACGGAATATAGCACATATTTATCAATTTCTCTACTCGTGTTACCCCTGATGTTTCCTTTTATTAGTCACAAATAATCCACCAATGCACCGATAACCAGAAGCTGCACAAGCCGGCAACCACTTGATCCAATCATGGATGGTGGGGCTCCCCCACTTAGCTTTAAGCTATAATCACAAAATATTGAGCCCACACTGATTCCTTCTTCTCGATTACCATGATATCGCTCTGTTATCCCGCTAAATTTCTCTAAGTGTTTTGTTAAATCTCGTCATGAACATTCTGAACCATCAGTCATCATCTCCTATCCAACCTCTTTCTACGACGTTGTATAGGTCCGTTCCTTCCTCACTAACATCAACTGAGAGTTCAAAAATATCATCCGAGCTCAAGTCATACCGCATTTGTAACGATAGTCAAATCTTCACACCCATATTCATCCCAAGCAAACTCATTTCTGCCTTATTCACTCTTTCTCTGTACGGTAACCATCATTCCAATAAAATACGTATACCAAATCAACTTCCATCACAATTCCCAAATTGTTCTACATTTTCTTAAGGTACGTGAAATTAACCACCGCAAGACACCTCCCCATGTCCTTCCTCATCCTTCGTTACCCAAATATTGTATCAAATCAAAATCCATCTCTGTAGCACCTGAACTAACAAGTTACTATGAATTCTAAGTCTCCTAAAAGATCATCTTTTTCGAGCCATCAACATTGGATTTACTTATTCAATCTTGAACCGCTGCACACCACTATTTTCGCTGCACACTGCTATCTGACAACCGTCCCTCAAGCACCATTTCACAACACCCTGCTCCGAAGGCAAAATCAAAGAAGATCATAACACCGGTGAACCGTAAAGCATTCAAATAAGGACAATGATGCCGCATCATAATGAAAATTCCACCACGCTCGAAAATACCAAGTCTCGTTACTCTACCAACCCAACCTGCACATTCGTAGTCCGATTGTTTTTCCTTTGCTAGAATCAAATATTGAACCTCTGAATCACACACTGAGATAAATCTCCTTTCAATTCATTCATTGCGTCGACACATAAACGAGCACCCTACTATTACACCAACATCATGCATAGACTCAAAACTGTAGGAATTACCGATACTGAGCTGAAATGACAAAATCTCCTTTCGCAAGAAGACGATAACAACTTGTTTGAATGCGTAGGGAGAAACATCCTGCTCCACGTCTGTCGTACCACTAAAACTCTTCGATGCCCAATTTACACGAGCGCTTAACATCGTGTAAGAATGAGTAGGAAGGAAATAAAGGCACAAACCTTAATGGAATCAAACTGCATGATAGAGGAATCAAGAAGGGAAATTCTCCTAACAACCCTGTAGCCTCTCGAAGATAGTACAGACGTCTCTGTACCGATCCGTAAGACTCTACAAGACTTGCTCATGACTCGTGAGATCGAAATGAACCTAGTGCTTTGATACCATGTTAGCACGACCCAACAATAAATAACCAACTTCATTACTCATTTTAGTACTTTTGAAATCATAATTTCCTTCGATTAATATGTAAGAGATGAAATTTAAAAGTGAGTGGCAATATTTTTACAACTTTAATACAGAACAACTCAAAAGCATCCCCAAAACCCGGTGTCACGAATGCATGAGCATCAACTAGGAAGTAAAATAAAATATAGCATATGTCCGGAATACAAATAGGACAGAAAAAATACAAATAACTCTAAAGGAGACTCTGCTGGCTGCGGATCGTAACCTGAAATACAGCTCGTGGCAAGTCCCCCGCATCATCCGTGCCTCCGTGCCCAAAGGACCACCGGACATAAAGGTACCAGCACAAAAATATACAGCAAATGTAGTATGAGTACGTAAATCCACGCGTACCCAGTAAGTATCTAGCCTAACCCCGGAGGAGTAGTGATGAGGGTTCGATATCGACACTCACTAGTGGTCCAATAATATCAGGTACAGTAAGGAGGTGAACAAATATGAGGCAGAGTAAATAAATGAAATAAACAAGTGTAAATATGTGGTACAATTATCCTCCTTACAATAAACTCAAGCTCTTAATTAGCAAATTCCTCCTCAATGGAAGCATATATATATGTATACTGGATCTCACCAAGCAGGTTGTTATAATTCGAATCAGGGGGAAATGGGTTGTTATAATTCGAATCAGGGAAAAACTCACAGATACTCTGGCCTCTTGCCAAATATTACGCACGATTCCATGAGGATACTTTTATAGAAATGTTGAGGCGTACGGCCCAATCTAACATAAGAATTTAAATTGTGCATTATCGAGGGTCGAACGGCATGAACCATAGATGCATCTATTAAGATTTCGAGGTGAACGACTCGCTCCCATGAGAGTGTGGTACATAAGAACTGCCGAGGAGAACAGCCCGATCCCATAAGAAGTGAAATACATAATCCCGCTAGGGCGAACGGCCCGATCCCATTAGAATAAGAGGCTTTGATAGGTCCTTGACCCACTCACGAATAAACGTGTGAGTTGTAGTTTCTTTAACAAAAACCTTTCAATGAAACACATATATATCCCGGAAACATGCGTAAGAGGAGTAACATTAGTCAGTGACTAATCATGAACTCGTGAAGTCTCTACAAAAGCAATTCTAGTCTCAAGTAGTAATGTAAACAGAGGAATTTAATAGGCTCAAGTAGTAATGTAAAATAGAGGAATTTAATAGGCGAGAGACTGCTCAAGTAGTACAGTTATAGCATGATGTGAACCAAAGTCTACCCGGATAATAACATGAATCTAACTACGTACGGACTCTCATCATCTCATGCGTACATAGTCCCCGCAACAAGTTGCACGCATTAAATATATCAGCTACGGGTAGTTTCCCCCTCATAGAGTTAGACAAGAGTCTTACCTCGCTCCAAAATTCCATAACCGGCTCTAAATCCCTCTAACACCTCAAACCGATGCCCGTCGCTCCAAAACTAGTCAAACAATGTGCAAACCAATAAAGATATACTCTAATACTCATAATAAATCAATTTAGACAAATTCTCAACTTCGTTCGAAAACCTGATAAAGCAACACTTGGGCCCACGTGCCCGATTTTTGAAAATTTTCGAAGATAAACATTACCCATAAAATTACGAACTCAAATATATGATTTATTCTCAATTCCATGCCCAATTCGTGGTCAAAATCTAAAAATATCAATTTCTAGATTTTCTACCAAAACCCCAAATTTTCCACAATATTTCCATGAATTTCCATGTTAAAATCTATATAAAATCCAAGTATTTAACTTGCAATACGTAGGAATTACTTACCTTGACATAGATGATGAAGATGGAGCTCCAAAATCGCTCCTAGGTCGGCTCCCTTGGAGCAAATGAGATGAAATGAGCCAAACCTGTTTTTGAAAACCTATACACTGCCCATGCGACCCTTCTTCACATTCGCGAGCGCCCCATCGCGTTCGCGATGAACAAAATTCTCGAAAACCATTTTCAATCTCTTCTCAGATAGCCTCTGTTATAATGGTCATCACTTTTTGTAAAAAACTCCAAATCACAAATGGTTTAACTTTCTGTATATTAGACATCAAGAGCTATAACTTTCATATGTTTATCATCTCCCAATTCATTGTAGATTGAGAGATATAAGCTTCCAAAGTGAGCCCTGTGCAACAGAGATTTTCAAACTCTTCCATAAAAGTCTGTAATGTATCCACCATAACCTTTTATACACAACTCCATATTACAAATGGTTTATCTTTCTGAAAACTAGACACCAAGGGCTACAAATTTTCTTTTTGGATCATATCGAGATGCATTATAGATTCAGAGATATAAGCTTCTGAAGTCAGATGACGGACAACAGAAAGTCTTTCTTTGCGAACGCGAGAGCCTCTTTGGGAACGCGAAGAAAAAAGTCCCTACAGCAAAATCCTTCTTCGTGAATGCGAGAGGATCCTCGCGAACACGAAGAACAACACAAGAACCATCAACCAGCAGCATCAAAACACCCAAACTTGGTCCGGAACCACCCCAAATCACACCCGAGGTCCCCGGGAACCCGTCAAATCATACCAACCAGTCCCAATACATAACACGAACCTGCTCGAGGCCTCAAATTACATCGAACAACATCAAAACCGCGAATCACACCTCAGTTCAAGCTTTATGAACTTTAGAACTTCAAACTTCTACATTCGACACCGAAACCTATCAAATCAAATCCGATTGACCTCGCATTTTGCACACAAGTCATAATTGACATTACGGACCTACTCCCACTTCCGGAAGCGGAAGCGAAATCTGACCCCGATATCAAAAAGTCCACTCCCAGTCAAACTTTTCCAAAACCTTCAATTTTCCAACTTTCGCCAAATGACCTACTGACCTCCAAATCCACATCCGGACGTGCCCCTAAGACCAGAATCACCATGCAGAGTTATTCCCAGGCTCGGAATCCCAAATGGACATCGATAACATCAAAATATACTTCAACCCAAAATTAGGAAATTCTTAAATTTTTAAAAATGTCAACCTTCAGTAATAGGCGCCGAAATACTCCCGGGCTACCCGATACTCGACCCGAACATACGCCCAAGTCCGAAATCATCATATAGACCTATTGGAATCTTAAAATTCCGATTCTGAGGTCGTTTACTAAAACTCCAAACTTTAGTCAATTCTTCCAACTTAAAGCTTCTGAATTTAGAATTTTCTTTCCAAATCAACTCCAAACCTCCCAAAATTTGATTCCGACCACACGTACAAGTCATAATACCTGAAGTGAAGTTACTCAAGGTCTCAAATCGCCGAATGACGTGCCATGGCTCAAAACGACCGGTCGGTCGTTACACATTGACTCATTGTAGTTTAACTTTGTTGAAAAAGAAGTGTTCAGGAGGTGCATTCCCCTTCTATCCCTCCAACAACAACAATATCAACAACTACGCCTCAATCCCAAACATGTTGGGGTCGATTATATGAATCCTCGCTTCTTTCTTTAAGCTTTTCTCATATCATCACCTTACCACTGATAAAATAAAAATGAAAGTGAAAGGAAGTGTTTAATATATATATATATATATATATATATATATATATATATATATATATATATATATATATATATATATATATATATGAATCCTCACTTCTTTCTTTAAGCTTTTCTCATATCATCACCTTACAACGATAAAACAAAAATGAAAGTGAAAGGAAGTTTTTAGTATTTTATATATATATATATATATATATATATATATATATATATATATATATATAATAATATTAAAAATTCTCTAAGAAGTCTAAAACCTATTCCTAACTAGATATTACCTATATGGATCTTTTTCTTTAATTGTGTCCTATCTTGAGCTAAGTCTTCATTTATTTCAAGGATTTGTAGGTCTTTCGAGATAACTTCCTTCCATGTGATTTAGGTCTACTCTGTCCCCTTTTAACTCCTTCATTCACTATATTTTCAGACTTACAGGTCGGTGCATCTTCCAGTCGACGCATGACATGACCAAAATATCTCAAACGACCCTCTCTCATTTTATCCTCAATGCGTGCTACTTGCACCTTCTGACGAATGTGGTCATTTTTAATCTTATGTAATCTTGTTTCACCTTAGCATCTGCATCTCTGCAAATAATCATCTTGTGAACTTGTTGGACGTGGGCAACCTAGCCTTCACTACTATATACTAACATTGTTGGTCTTATAGCTATTCTATAAAATTTACCTTTCACTTTGATAGTCATCCTTCTATCGAATAACACCCTGGTAGCACTTTTCCATTTCAACCATCCAGTTTTAAGCCTATGAGTAATATCTATATTTACCATTCCATTCTCTTGAAAGAACAATCTTAGATATCTAAATTGTTTATATTTTGGCACCACAATCTCACCTCACACAATCTTGGGAGGGTTTGGAGAGTGTGACAATGTAAGGAGATCGAAAATGAGCAAAGCTCATCCCAAAAATGAGATAAAAATAGTTGAAGGTCGACCACCGTCATAGTGGGTCCCAAAAGAGGCATCCTGCACAGTCTCGCAAAAATGGGAATAACTCTCTACTCCAACATCGTATCGATGAACGGTTTAATACGTTGTAAACTAGACTCATAGATATTGAATTTAGTGGGTGGATCATCCTGTAACTCCATGTATATTAGAATAAATGCTCAGTAGCATTAGACACAATTTTCACCAAGATTATGAACGTAATTTGCGATACTTTTCGCCGATTTGTTTTTTAATTTTACAACTTAGATGACTTCAAAACTTAATATACTAATATTATATGATTCAATTAACTTAAACACTACCCCTTAGCATATTAATCACTCCTAGTATTGTCACAACCCAAAACCCACTATAGGTCGTGGTGGCGCCCAACGTCGCCGTTAGGCAAGCCAACGATGAACTATCACGTTAATTGTTCATTTTATTACTTTTGAAATCATAAATTTTATTAAGTAAAGAAATTTACGCATTTAAAATCATGGGTACATACATAATTAGTAAGGCATAAAAATAAAAGGTGATAATAATATGCAAATTCGGAAACATCAACTAGAATATTCAAAAACTTGGTGTCACAAGTGCATGAGAATTTACTAAGGAGTACAATAATAATACAACACCTGTCTAGAATGTAAATTAGACATGATAAAGTAAATAATACGATGGAGACTCTGTGAGATACGATACGTAGCCTGGAATGCAGCTCACCATAAAGTCTCCTTAACAGTTGCGCCTACGCGCCAAGATGACCACCAAATGAACTTATCAGCTCCTGCACATGTAGTGCAAAAGTGTAGCATGAGTACGTAAATCAACGCATACCTAGTAAGTATCTAGTCTAACCTCGAAAACGTAGTGACGAGGGGTCGACATTGACACTTACTAGTAGTCCAATAAATCAGCTTGATAAATTATAAACAAATATGAAGCACAGCGGTAAAATGGTAACTAACATAATCATCCAACATTTCTTTTGGCGATATAAATCTATCAAATCTCATATGTTATCTCAATAGATCAGAAATATCAAATGCAATCTCAAATTAATAAGGAATACCATAAATGGCAGGCCTCAATAAAAGGGGAATCTCATGAATATCTGGACTGCTAGTGGCATCACGCACTATTATGCTAAGGTTATACGGCCCGATCCAGAATGGTGTGTCCACTGCCGAGGGTCAACAGGCGCAAACCAGAGATGCATCTCAATACACTGCCGAGGCATTCGATGTGATCAATAGGAAACGAAGAAACCTATCAAATTATGAGTCACGTGCTTACAACACCGGTACAGGAACACAAAGTAAACATGACTTTTACCATTTATCAAATATCTCGCCAAACAACTTAAGGTGAAAGCTCGGCCTACTATATTCCCAAATAAATTTCAATTATAAATTCACTTAATTAAGCTAGCAAAATTAGTTCAAATAATTCAAATATTACATGATAAAGTCGTAAGTCTACCCGGACATAAACATGTTTTTAGCTATGTATTGACTCCCGTCACCTCGTGCGTACGTAGCACCCACAACTTATAGCACATAACAATTTTAATACCTACGGGGTAGTTTCCCCCTCACAAAGTTAGATAAGAGACTTACCCCGCTCCGATGTTTTAATAACCGGATCCAATGCCTCTCATACTCCTCAATTCAAAGCCAAACGATCTCAAACTAGTCAAAAAAACATGCAAACCAATAAATATATACTTCAACACTCATAATTAATCAATTTATAACAATTTCCAACTCCGCTCGAAAAGTCAACCCTCGAGCCCACACGCCCGGATTCCAAATATTCTTGAAGATAATTATTATCAATAACACCACGAACTCAAATATATAATTTATTCCTAATTCCATGTCCAATTTCGTGGTCAAAATCCAAAACATACAAAATTCTAGGTTTTCTACCAAAATCTCACAATTTTCATAATTTTTCATGTTTTATATCCACATATAATACATGTATTTAACTCACAATGCATAGAAATCTCTTAGCTCAAGATTGATGATGAAAATGGCTCCTCCAAATCGCCCAAAAATTTTCCAAGTAAGAGAGAAATGAGTTGAAAATGAGAAAATCCCTACCTTGCAAGCTTATAATCTGCCAAGACGCCCTTTTTCACAAACGCGGCAAGTCCCTCACGTTTGTGAAGCACAACCAGCTTCTGCTCCCAAATCCTTCTTCGCGATCGCGAATACAGGCTCGCGAACGCGGTACCTTAACAGGCCTTACCATCGCGAACACGATACCATCCTCGCGAACGTGTAGGCCAAGACTCCCAGGCCCAGTTTCTCTTACGCGAACGCGGAGCACCACTACCCAAACCTTCGCGAATGAGACTGCCTTATCGCGAACGCGTTGAACAAAAGGCCTCTAGCTCAAATCCTTCTTCGCGAACGCGTCTCTCCCTCCGCGTTTGCGAAGAACAAAACAAGCACCAACAAACCAGCAATAACAAATAATCTAAACTTGGTCTGAAACCATCCTGAAACACACCCAAGGCCCCCGGGACCCCGTTCAATCACACCAACCAGTCCCAAGACATGACACGAACCTGATCGAGGCCTCAAATCACACAAACAACATCCAAACTATGAATTGACGATCAAAACCCTTCTTTCAACTTTCAAACTTCGCCAAACGTGTCCGGATTACACTAAAACATTCCAGAAAGACCCCAAACTGTACGTGCAGGTCACAAATTACGATACGAACTTATTCTAAAGCTCAGAAACCTAAACGGACATCGATAACACCAAAGTCCACTTCAATCCAAACTTAGGAAATTGTAAAACCTTCAAAATGCCAACTTTCCACAATAAGCGTCGAAATGCTCCTAGACCACCCGATACTCAACTCGAACATACGCCCAAGTCCGAAATCATCGTACGAACCTATTGAAACTTTCAAATACTGTCAGTAATATTTTCTTTAGTCTTTGCTTAGTATGATTTCCTTAAGTATTCGAACACTGTCAGTGATGTTTTTAGTCTTTGATCAAGAATTTTATATTATGGATATGTATGCAATATTGTTATTCTAATGATATTCTTTGGGCATGTACAAATGATTTGGGTCTACTAAGTTCTTTAAGAACTCGGGCCCAAGTCCAGATCTACTGTAGTCCAGGGGTCTGCCTTCGCACATCATTTTCCATTGTTGGGACTGTCCTTTGAGGCCCAAATCTCCCAGAGTCACTCCTTTCCTTTATCTCTTTATTTACAGCTTCGCCATGCCTTAAGTTTGCACCATGTCATTGCTCGTAAAGATAGCCAAACAGATAATACACTGTCATTATCTAATGTGATAATGTCATTATTTAAAGATTCGCCAGTCATAACTCAAATATGACCAACTAAGGAAAGAAGGAACTCGGGTAAAGAACTATCCAGCATGCGTAATGAATAAAACAGCCAAACAGATGCTATGAACCTACCTCAGAGATGAGAAACAAGGCACACAAAATAAGTACAAGGAATTGTACTCACTATCTCACTGTTGCGGTGTGAAATTCGATCCACACATGATACCGTTGAGGAGTGAAACCCAATCCAAACATTACACTCGTGGCGGCGTTCCATCCGCTCCACACATAATAATTAATAAGGAAATATCCGTCAAGACATAATGCCTACCCACGAAAATTCCTGAATATCGGTCACCAGCACGCCAAGTGCATAAATACAATCCTGGGGAGACGGATAGCGTCATGCGCCGCAAAAACTCAAGCACGACTACGGTGCAATAAATGACTTGCATCTAGAGAGCCATCTTGCTCATATAACACGACAAGCTACACGAGATTACAACACATGTGCGAATAATCAAGACGTCTCACAACCCACATGGAACAATAGAGTATTACATATAATAGCTGACGACAGGAATAACATCCAATGCTCGAAGACTCCCCCATAAGCAATGCTATGCTGAAACACATCCAACCTGATGTAGAACACACCTTCACATTAGACCTACCAACAGACTTCAAGACGATTCCGATCATCCCATACTAGGCCAATAACCTTTCAAGGATCCACAATGACCATATTCATGACACACACAAGCAGCAGTCTAATCCGGAACAAACTCTCACAGTCCAAACCAAAGGAATATAGAGCCTTTTAGGCATAAACTCTCTCATTAGCGACAGTACCAGAATCTCCATACGTGGTTTCAATCTATAACAATCAAGTGACTAACACCTCACATTTATACGATCTTCTAGTGGTATAAACTCCCACAACCTTCCACACCAGGTAGCAAAGACTGCACATCCATACCACAAACCGTAATAATTCTGTAATGCAAATCAAGAATCTGCAAATCAATACACAATGCCTCTTACACAGGACATCATTATCAGGTGGCGCTAAGATGACGTCGACATACTCTAAACATCTGAAATCTTCCCCCGCTCCTTCGAGCTTGTGACATTCTTATTGACACCGAATTGCAACCTTGATCCTCAACTTTCAATTTTCATATCGCTCATTGCAACTATCATGCCGTTACACGAGCGTACAAGAGTTTCATCAAAACCCCTGAACCACCAGTAGAATAAAAACTTTAGCATATGGAACCTTTTCATTCCACTTATTTTAGAAGAATAATTGCAACACGCAACCGAATTCCCATAACCGCAGAAAATATAGACCTCAAATCGTGGTCTAAATTGCCATAACTCTTTCAAGATTCATTTACACATAACAAGGCCATCAGAATCAAATACCTCTAATTAATCAAATTGTTGTAGCAGTCATGCCCGCACGTACAATCATGAATCACCTATATATCTTAACACACCGAAGGGACTGATCATTTCCACAACCATGCTGATTTAAACCATTACGAACTGACTCGACTTTTTCAAATTTACTCTTGACTTACCTTTGAAATAATAGTTCTATTAAAACACATAATGGACCTCAAACAACACTCATCTCGAGTGACCCCAAATCACGTGACCACATCGCCTCAACACCTATCAACCATCTCATACCCTCTGCATGCCCTCAATAGTATTTCCAATTAGTACACCTTTTCTGAAAGATCTTCTACGAATCCGAAGTTGTTTCCTTCCATCTCTCTAACATCGTATCGCGGACCCCTGATGCTAACATAGAAACACTACAAGTCCCTTTCATAATCTACTGCAAAAACTCAATCCTTAACCACACAACGGACCCAAAATCCTTAGACACCACACTTTAATTCTTGAACCCAGTAAAACCATTGTTGAGAGTCACCCATGCTAGCCTGGTCCTGAATATAACCAAACTCTAGCGCTCTGTTAGCACATGAACACTCCCAAAGAAGAAACCGGATGAATTCATTTCCTTGTACATCACATCCACAAGAAGCATAAACTTTGAGTCATCCCAAAACCTGCACATGAATCGATAAGGAAAAATGTAGCACATATTCCTCAAGTTATTTACCCGAATTACCCCTGATGTTTTCCTCTCTTAGTCATAATTAATCCACCAATGCACCGATAGCTAAACACCGCATAGGCATAAAACCACATGACCCAATCGTAGATGGTGGGATTCCCTTAGCTTAAAACTATAATCACATAAATCTAGAACCCACAATGACTCCTCCTTCTTAATTACTATGGTGTCGCACTGTTAACCCGACAAATTTCTCGTAATCTCTTGTTAAACGTTTCACAAACATTCCGAATTATCATCCATAATCGCACATTCGACCTTCTAATACAACCATCTTCTTCAAGCGATCCAAGCTCACATCGCAGTATATGCCTCCCGCTGGGGAGAAAGTATAACTCTTCATAGGAACTTTATCAAAAATCACGCAAACACTAGCCTACTCATAGGAGATAGCGCACCTGTGTAATTCCATATCAATATCTTCTAGTGGCATTGCCTTGGTTACAACTACCATGAAATCAGTAAACCCTCCTAAGCCCATGCTCTTCCACCAATTGTAAGAGTTCGTTCATTCCCCATTAGCATCAACTTAAGGTCCAACTATACGTTCCAAAACTTGAAGTTGTGTTGCATCCCAAAATGATAATCAAGCTTTTACACCCCTCTTCATTCCAAGCAAACTCCTTTCCATTATATTCAAACTTACTCAGTACAGTAGCCATCATCCCAAATGAAATTAATATACTGTCATTGTCCACCATGATCCCCAAATCGCTCTAAACTTTCTCAAAGCGTGTGGCTATCCTACTGTTTCACCCTATTTTGCACTAGTCAAAACAAGATTCAACTTGTGGTTTCTCTGTTGTTGATGAAAGAGAGTCGCCGCCTAATATTTGAAGGTATACTAGGGTACCTATTTAATTACTAAAATTGTATTCCTTATTGGTCTGCTAACCGGTGAGATTATGGGAAAGGGTTCTTGCTATTCTAAGGGAAAGGTGCTAGACACCCCTTAAAATCTACCTGAGGTAGCACCATACGACTTAAACTGGATTTAGAATTAATTATTTGTATTATGCCTTAACTAGTGCTCTAAGGGTATAGTTTACCATATATTAGGACATAATTTCTACAAAGAGAAGTATGGTCTAAATAAGTTGGATTTAAAGAAAAGCCTTTTGGAAATTAGCGTTTGTATGTATTAGCTTAAAAGGAACTTTGAAAGACGGAGATATTTGTATAAGTGTGAAAGGAAATCAAGTTAAAGCCTTTTGTGTCCTAAATCATAGAGGTTCATTTCATTCTAATGTGGTAAGGAGTGTTATGCAAATTATTCAAAGATGTACATTGGTTTTGAAGTGGAAAACAATTTGAAAATCCTTTGTTTTAGTGTAGCAACACTTAGTCTTTCGATATACCTAATTCATTTTTTTGAAGATTGAACCGCGACAATTCTGATTTGATTTCCCCTTTTGAGAGAAGGACAGTTGCCTTTGCTAAGCTTTTGGGGCTCAAAGATTTTTAAGAAAGGAGTTAGTAAAGCATGGCAAATTGATAAGAGCTTAGGATTAACGAATATGAAGTTAATTTCTAACTAAGGCTTCTTTTACTCCTAAGTTCTTTAGGCTTGCCTAAGTCACTCTATGAATAAAAGGGTAAGAATAAACAATCAATCCAATACATATACTTGTCACATACATAATGTATATAACAAAAGAAAAACTACAACGAGCAATGACATGGTGCAAACTTAAGGAATGGCGCAGCTATAAATAAAGAGAAAAAGGAAAGGAGTGACTCTGGGAGATTTGGGCCTCAAAGGACAGGCCCATCAGTGGAAAATGATGTGCAAAGGCAGACCCCTGGACTACAGTAGAGCTAGACTTAGGCCTGAGTTCTTAAAGAACTCAGTAGACCCAAATCATTTGTACATGTCCAAAGAATATCATTAGAATAACAATATTGCATACATATTCATAATATAAAATTCTTGATCAAAGACTAAAACAATCACTGATAGTGTTCGAATACTTAAGGAAATCATACTAAGCAAAGACTAAAGAAAAGATTACTTACAGTACCTGAATGCTAAGGGAATCATGCTAATGTGGAGGTTGTGTATAGTGAATGATTCACATTGAATACCTTTCGTTGCCATTAAATACCAAACCCCCATTGAGGAATTAGTGTTAATGAATTAAGGCTAAGGAGTGAGTTCTACTCAAGGTCGATGCCCCCTTTGAATCCCCCGACACTTCAAAGTTCCCAAGGGTCTCAAGGCCCAAAGCAATGCTTGTGCCAGAGAGAGCAGCACAACCTAGAGCTAAACTCTACTCCCAAATACCTTTAACCACTAACAACCAACTCTTCCCTATAGGTTTGAATGCCAATGAGGCCTTTTCAATGCAAACCAACCAATATGACATGTCCTACCACAGGAGCCTACTTTCCTTAGCAAAATAACACAGAAATGGGCACATAGAACAATCCTTATACTTCTGCACTAAATAAATGAAACACACATATGCACAGATTTTGAAGATCATATTTCTAGACACATATGGTAACAAGAATACTTATGCTGCTATTGCTGAAAATTAAACAAAACTGAAGTCATACATATCATGGACAAATAAGGCACACATTTTGGACTTATAGGAGCTTGAGGATACATAAACCAATACCTTAACATTGATCAGAGAGGAACATGCACTTAGGTTAATGGCATTACTTGAGATCATTAACACAGATTCAGATAATGATACAAGTAGGCTATAGTATTCAACCAAGTAACAGTAAAAGCTTTCCTTTACACCAGGTTCAATCCAGAATAACAAAGGGAAACACAAAGTCTAAACACAAGTTTAAACAGTGCTCAAAAATATGAAGTCATGGAGGATAAACAAAGTTCATTCCAAACTTCCACACAAACCGGAACTTCAATTAAGATTATGAATTCACAAGATCAAATAAATCCCAAACATTTAAGAATCGGGTGGAAGTATCATTAGGGTTTAAGGAGAGGGAGACATCACACTTAACAGACTTAAATTAACTACACATGATTAGTTGAATAGTTAAACATGATGGATTCATATTCAGAATATTAACAAGGAACAACTATAGTCTAATTCATAGGAAATAGACTGATCATGACAGACCCTACTGATATTCAAGGGGGAATCCATCCCAATAGGACTGTTTACAAACTAGCAGTTAGAGATGGATGTAAAACACTCATAATGAGGATTCAGAGGATACTTAGGGATCCATTAACATTCACAAAAGCATTTTTTAATACTCAGATTACATAAATCTTAACTCAGTGAGGTAGGATTATCCTATACATTTCATATATAACCTAGCTAAAACCATCTAACAACATCCCAAGTTCAAAATGACAGAACTAAAGAACATGGCATGTTAAACATGGAGACTGTAATAACAACACTAAGTATAGCATAATAGAATTCAAAGGATATGTCATGATGAACAGGAAAGCCTAAGTAAGATTGCATATTTTTAAAAGTATACTGCAGATTAAACATGATGACTATAGCAGGACAGAACTCAGGAGAACATAACAGGATGAGTCATGAAGGATTATAACAGAAAATCAAGTAGAGCAGAACTTAGGATACAACATGGTGATCATAAAAATTATAACAAAGCACTAAGCAGAACAAAATTCAAAAGAGCAACATAAAGATTATGAGAGTTGCAACAAGATATTAACAAAACTCGCAATGCCACATGATGGTTATAAGAGTTACAACAAAATCAACATATCTCAAAATGAAACGTGACGAGCATGAAGGTTGTAACAGGGCATTACCATGACTCAAAATGTAACATGAAAGTTATAACAGAACATTGGAGTAAGGTCTACGATTTTAGGCAAATGTGAGAAATCAGCGAGTTAATAAGCTCAAACACATAGGTCATCCAATACAAAAAGGTCACTAAGATTATACAACTACTTAGTTAATATTAAACAGATACAACAACTTGTCATAGATCATCAGCAAATCATAATGAACTAAAGCAAATGATCAAAGCCTAAATAAGTATTATAAACTAAACAGTTAACCAAGAAAACAATAACATATTTAGGATTCTAAATGAAATAATTAAAGAGAGGGTAGAGGTATACTGACCTCCTATTGAGCAGCAAACCAAACAGGATTTTAACTTAGCCGTGTGAGGGCCAAGGTCTCAAACTTTTGATCAGTGAAGGAACTCGAAAATAAGAGAGAATAGAAATTAATCAAAAAATAAAGACTAGGCTTCTAAACTGTTAATTAGTATAAGATTTTCGATTTCTGTTAGGCTAGGTAGGTCTGGTTGGTGAGAGCATTCAAGGCTCTATTTAGAATGCCATTTAATAACTTAGGGCTTCAGATCCAAACTAAGATAGTGAAAGATGACGGATGATAGATGATTTGAGCATACTCGAGTGAAAAAAGAGATAACAGTGGTGAGAATAAGGATAGTCTTAACCTGACAGAGGAGGACTGCTCGTTGAGAACAAAAATTCACCGGATAAAGGCCCAATGTCCAGAGGTCTCTGTGATTGACCTCAGGACCAAGAACAATGATAATGATATTGTAAAATGGCCATGCATGCCACCAATTTTGACAGAGCTCAAAGACTCCTAAGGATTTGACATTGCACCGATTAGTTTAGGGTTTCGAATTAGGGTTTTGAAATCCAATCGGTAAAAAAATGAAATAAAACCTCAAGCCTCACAGCCTAGGGACGAGGCGATTGATTCTGCCAGTTGGATTTGAGAACAAAAACAAAAATGGTGCTTTGATTTTACTGTACATGTTCTGGTGTTTCAGATTAGAAAAACAAAAAGAAAATTCAGCGGGATTTGTGGATGATGAAGTAGGGAAGGATGATTTGATAAGGGATTTTACGACCTTGCATTGATTTATGCAAGGTTTATTGATTGATGTTCATGGATGACTTGAGATAAGAGAAGACGAAAAGGGAAATGGGGGCGGTAGAGAGGTGGAGAAATGATCTAGGGTTTTAGGGTATTGGGGCTAGTCTTTAAGGTTAAAGATAGGAGATAAGATCTACGTTGTTGGATCTGGTGATCAACGGCCCTAAAATTTCGGGCATTTAAGGTTTCTTAAAAGGAATTTTGGTGGCCATTGTATCATGGGATTTGGACGGTGGAGATGGGATCTCCAGGCGGGTGTTTAAAATTTAAAGGAAAATCAGAGATTAAATGTGAGTCGTTGATCAAATGGATCAGTGATTTAGATGCATGTGTGTTTGTGTTTTGAGTGATAAAAGAGGGTGATGTGGCACGATATCATTGGTTCAATGAGAATGGCATGGATTGCCAAGTTGGAAGGGGATGGGGTGTTTGGACTGGGTCAATTTCGAATTGGGCTTGGTATTTGGGCTGGAATTAGTTTAAAAGATAGTCATTGTGTAGTTAAGTAAGGAATTGCAATTGTAGCCTTTAGTCTTTAACCTCTTTAACATTAATTCAATTAAAATTAAATAATTCCTGATAAAATGCAGTAAAATTATAAATATTAAATATACTACTAATTAATGTAATTGTTTATAAAATACTTTGTTGAAATGCAACACTAATTTCGAATATAGTAATCTAATTAATCAAAATCTTAAGAAGTAATTCGTTAAATTAATCACAAAAACCTCCATGGCATATTTAAAAAATTACTTTAATAATATTAAAATAGTAAGTACATTTGTAATTACATATTATTAATGTTGAATGATTAATTTCAAAACTAATACCTAATTACAACAACAACAACCTAGTATAAACCCACTAGTGGGGTCTGGGGATGGTAGTGTGTACGCAGACCTTACCCCTCTACCCTGGGGTAGAGAGGCTATTTCCGATAGACCCTCGGCTCCTTCCCTCCAAGAACTCCCCACCTTGCTCTTGGGGTGACTCGAACTCATAACCTGTTGGTTGGAAGTGGAGGGTGCTAACCACTAGAGCAACCCACTCACAACCTAATTAATTTGTAAAAATAGTTATTTATTAACAAGGAATACTTTCAAAATATTTATGGCAAATTATTAAGTATAAATAAATTAGTTTTAAAAATGAGGGTCAAAATTGGCCGTCAACACCTACCACAGAGTCCATAAGCTAATCTACCACTCCCATTTTGGTTAAACCATATCCTTAAGCAACTACTCGGACTCTGTTGTTCATACTTGACCTGCAAGCAATCCAACTACCGCGAGACACTTCCCACCATGTCTTTCCTCCTCCTTCGCTGCCAAAATGCTATCTCAAATCATAATCCATCTTTGTAGGACCCGAATGGATAAATTTCCACCAACTCTAAGCCTCCAGAAAGATCATCTCTATCGAGCCATCAACATTAGAAGCTTTGATTCGAACCTGAAGCCTCCATACACCGCCATCTCTAATAACTGTTGCTTAGGCACCATTCCACAACATCATGTCCCAAAGACAAATCAAAGGAGACCATAACGCCAATGAGACTTAATGCGATCTAACAAGGATGACGACACCACATCACAAATGATAATGCTACCAAGTTCGAAAATACCAAGCCTCGCTACCCTGTCAACCAAGACCTGATCATCCATACTCTCATTACCTTTCCTCCGCTGGAATTAAATGTTGAACCTCTAAACCATGAACCGGGAAATCCTCTTATCGAGTCATTTACTGCCGCGACACGTAAATAAGCACCCTACCATTTACACCAATACCATGCGATAACAACGCATGAACATCATAATACACTGTGCATAATCGTGAAACCATAGGCAACACTAACATTATGCTGAAATGACAGAACACCCTTCCACAAGGCGACAATAATAGCCCGCCCGAACATGCAAGGAGAAACATCCTGCACCATATCTGCAGTACCACTACAACTCTTCGACACCCAATTTATAACAAGCGCTCAACATCGTATAGGAATGAGTAGGAAGGAAATTAAGGCATAAACTCCAACGGAATCAAACACACGACGAGGAATCAAGAAGAAAAGTGCTCCTAACAGCCATGTAGCCTCTCGAAGATAAGTACAAATGTCTCTGTACCGATCCGCAAGACTCTACTAGACTTGCTAATGACGAGTGAGACGTAAATGAACCTAGATCTCTGATACTAAGCTATCACGACCCAAACCCCGCTATAGGTCGTGATGGCGCCCAACGTCGCCGTTAGACAAGCCAACAATGAACTATCACGTTATTTGTTCATTTATTACTTTCGAAATCATAAATGTTATTAAGTAAAACAATTTACACATTTAAAATCATGGGTACATACATAATTAGTAAGGCATAAAAATAAAAGATGATAATAATATACAAATCCGTAAACATCAACAAGAATATCCCAAAACTTAGTGTCACAAGTGCATGAGCATTTACTAAGGAGTACAATAATAATACAACATATTGTTGGAATGTAAATTAGACATGATAAAGTACATAATACGATGGAGACTCTGTGGGATGCGATGCGTAGCCTAGAATTCAGCTCACCATAAAATCTCTTCAGCAGCTGCGCCAACACGTCAAGATGACCGCCAAATGAACTTGTCAGATCATGCTCAGTTAGTGTAGAAGTGTAGTATGAGTACGTAAATCAACGCGTACCCAGTAAGTATTTAGTCTAACCTCACATAAGTAGTAACAAGTGATTATATCGACACTTACTAGTGGTCCAATAAATCAGTATGATAAATCATAAACAGATATGAAGTACAACAGTAATAATGAGGTAAAACGATAACTAACATAATCATCCAACATTTCTTTTGACGATATAAATCTCTCAAATCTCATATGCTATCTCAACAGATTAGAAATATCAAATGCAATCTCAAACAAATAAGGAATACTATATAAATTCCATGCCTCAATAAAAGGGGAATCTCATGAATATCCTGACTGCTAGTGGTATCACGCACGATTATGACGAGGTTGTACGACCCGCTCCAGAGTGGTGTGTACATTGCCGAGGGTCGACCGGCACGAACCAGAAATGCATCTCAATATACTGTCGAGACGTTCGGCGCGATTCACAGCATAGGAAGAAACTTATCAAATTACGAGTCACGTGCTTACAACACAGGTACAGGAACATAAAGTAAACATGACTTTTATCATTTATCAAATATCTCGCAAAACAACCCAAAGTTGATAAAGCTCGGCCTACTATATTCCCAAATCAATTTCAAATATAAATTCACTTAATTAAGCTAGCAAAATGAGTTCAAATAATTTAAATATTACATGCTAAAGTCCTAAGTCTACCCAGACATAAACATGCTTTTAGCTACGTAGGGACTCCCGTCACCTCGTGCGTACGTAGCACCCACAACTAGTACCACATAATAATTTTAATACCTACAGCGTAGTTTCCCCCTCACAAAGTTAGAAAGGAGACTTACCTTGCTCCGAAGTTCCAATAACCGACTCCAATGCCTCTCTAACTCCTCAATTAAAAGCCAAATATTCTGAAACTAGTCAATCAACATGCAAACCAATAAAAATATACTCCAATAATCATAATTAATCAATTTATAACAATTCTCACTCCACTCGAAAAGTCAAACAAGTCAACACTCGGGCCCATATGCCCAAATTTCAAAACATTTTGAAGATAATCATTGACAATAATACCACGAACTCAAATAAATAATTTATTCCTAATTCAATATCCAATTTCGTGGTCAAAATCCAAATATATCAAATTATAGGTTTTCTACCAAAATCTCAAAATTACCATAACGTTTTATGTTTTAAATTCACATATAATCCATATATTTAACTCACAATGTGTAGAAATCTATTACCTTAAGATTGATGATGAAAATGTCTCCTACAAATCACTCAAAAACCGCCCAAGCAAGAGAGAAATGAGTTGAAAATGAAAAAATCCCGCCCTTGCAAGCTTATAATCTGCCCAGGCGCCTTTCTTTGCGAACGCGGAAAGTCCCTCACGTTCGCAAAGCACAACCAGCTTCTTCTCCCAAATCCTTCTTTGCGATCACGAATACAGGCTCGCGAACGCGATGCCTTATCAAGCATGGCCATCGCGAACGCGACACCATCCTCACGAACGCGTAGGCCAAGACTCCCAGGCCCAGTTTCTCTTATGTGAACGCGACCAGGCCATCACGAACGCGGAGAACCACTGCCCAAACTTTCGCGAACGTGTTGAACAAAAGGCCTCCAGCTCAAATCCTTCTTCGCGAACATGTCTCTCTCTCCACGTTCGTGAAGAACAAAACCAGCAACAGCAAAAATTCCAAATTTGGTCTGAAACCATCCCAAAATACAGTCGAGGCCCCCGGGACCCCATCCAATTATACCAACTAGTCCCAAGACATGACATGAATCTTATCGAGGCCTCAAACCACACCAAACAACATCCAAACTATTAATCAACGATCAAAACCCTTCTTTCAACTTTCAAACTTCGCCAAACGTGTCCGAATTACACTAAAACATTCTGGAATGACGCCAAACATTACGTGTAAGTCACAGATCATGATACGAATCTATTCCAAGGCTTGGAACCCCAAACAGACATCGATACCACCAAAGTCCACTTCAAACCAAATTTAGGAAATTCTAAAACCCTCAAAATGCCAACTTTCCACAATAAGCACTAAAATGCTCCCGGACCACCCGATACTCAACCCGAACATACGCCCAAATACGATATCATCGTACAAACCTATTGAAACCTTCAGATACCGATCCCAAGGTCGTTTACTCAAAATTCAAACCTTGTTCAACTCTTCCAACTTAACAATTCTAAATTGAGAAAGTTTCATCCAAATCAACTCCGAACTTCCCGAAGTTCAATTCTGACTACGTGTACAAGTCATAAAACATGAAGTGAAGCTACTCAAGGCCTCAAACAGTTGAACGACACGCTAGAGCTAAAAATGACCGGTCGGGTCATTACAAGTATAACTCTAAAAGCATGGGTTATAGCATTTGTTATTCGTTTAACCCCAAAACCTTATGGTACATGCTTAACATTTGTTTAATGCCATCATTAGCCTTGTAGGGGTTTTATGACTTCTCTGGGCTCACCTTAGTTAACTTACGATACGAATGATGCCGAAAGAAAACACCAAGGTGTAACACTTTTAATACTATATAGATAGATATAGATTTTCATATGCCGATTTTCTTTAGGTCACGTGAGATGATCAAGTAAAAAATGCTCAAGAAAATGGTGCACAAAACACCATATGCATCAATGATTTTAAAATGAAAACTATCTAATCAAGACTATATTCTTCCTCATTCTACATCTTTGATCAATTAATGTAAATAATATAAAAACAAATTGCTAGTCTTTTATTTCAGTCTTTCCCCTTCCTCATGTTGGGTAAACCTCTACATGCAACGGTAAAAGAAAAGTAGCCTAACATATCTGTTTACCCGTAAAACGGTACAGTTGAATTTATATGTGGTTCTTAGACAAGTGAACTAATTTGATCCTGAAATAATACAATAGTTGAAGAAATATACAATACTTAGCCTTGAAATGTGGATAAAGAAACAGAGATGACAGTTTCGGGAATAAGGTTTCCGGGCACAACAATGATGAGATCAAAAATCAAGAAAGTAAGATTGTATTAAGCTTTGAATAGAATGTAGTATATGTTTAGCCAAAATAATCATGTGCTTTACAACCATCACTGAGCTCACTATTTATAGCTATGTCTAGGAAAGGAGGTCCTAGGATCGTGCCCTCTTTTAGTATCAATTATGAGGGACATTGATGAACACGTAACGGTGAGCATATATGCTAAATTCTCTAAACGTACCATCACTCTTAATACTGCAGAATATTACCTATTAAATGCTACCGGGCACAGAGCATTTAACACACCTTTATGAACGTTATCCTTTTCGGTGGCAAGCAAAATGGCTGTGTTCGGTCTTCGGTCATCCCCGTCTTGGGTTCTACGTGTCCTCCCTTTAGACGACCACATGTCATATCATATTTCACCCTATACAGATAGTCCCCCTACTTTCTGGTGACATAACTTAGTATTACCAGAAAGTTGGTAGAAATACCTTTTTGGCGGGAATTACTATAATGCCCTCTTAAATTTCCTGACAGTTGATTAGACTCATGTCTCTATCGCATTTAATACCCATAACACGTATCATCCCATAATTCAGCACAGCTTTTACCGATGTCCATGAACTTAGCCGCCAAAATTTTATTTATACGCAATATTCTTTTCCTTTGCGTTTCATAATGTCTCGAGCTTCCGATTTGCATCTCTTTTTTCCATCCTTTCTCTAATTCTCTTTAAACTCAAAGCCGTTTCCTTCTTCTTTTTCAATGGCTTCTTCCTCCAAGCGTGCAGGTTCAACAAAGAATAAGAACAAAATCGAGGACTCTGTTCCTCCAATGGTGGGTTCCATCATCCCAAGAAAACTCGGTACCACAAAGGATCTTGAAGAGAAATTCCCTATTGCTAACCCTCGTACATGGCTCTTAGTAGGTACCCTTCTTCCATTCGTCCTTCCAGTATTCCTGCTTTGAATGAAGTCTGCCACTGCCATGAGTTGGATATCATTACTTTTGATCTATCGGAGCAAGTGACCCTTCCCAAGAAAGATTTTACATACTTTTACACGTATCCCTTTACTTTTGGTGCATTTTCTTTTAGTGGAGAGCTTGATTCTGTGATTGCAGAGTTTTTCCTTTGCTACCAAGTGTGTTTGGAATAGGTAAGTCCTACAGTGTGGAGGACGGTCACTTTTCTTCTACGCTTGTAACAGGAAACTGGAGAGGAGCTAACCTTAGCTCATATGATGAATCTCTATTCCCCCAAAATCTTCCGCGGGGGGATGATAAACCTCTGCAAGCGTGGCCACCATGCTTTGTTGTCTAGCATGGATGATGACAACGACCGTGAGATGATGGAATGGTTCATTGCAGTTGCCACCAATGACGCCTGAATCTCGTTTGTGGAAAGAACTGGTCCTTATATACGGGTGGAAGGCCAAAAATCATAGTAATTTTAGTTTACCTTGCTTCCATTTTTTTGTATATGGAGAACTTGGTTGAATCCTTCTGACTTGTTCATGAAATTCGGTCTACCTGCGGGCTCTATTACTGTCCCTGAGGAGGACGTTTTGGCTGATCCTGCTGATGCAGCGAGGGTGCTTCAGAAAGCAATTACTCGAACAGGTATTTCCAAGCCTATTTCGGACACAAATACTTCTTTACGGAGTCCCCGCCCGGAGGATAAGAAACCAAAGAGAAGATGTTCCTTCGCAGCTAGAGAAAAGAATAAGAGGGCAAAGACTGAGGCCCCCGAGCCATCTTCGGTGGTGATGGTGACTGGTCCTCCTTTCGGGCCGGTCATAGACATCGTGATGATTGTTGAAGATGAAGAAGCAAGTGATGAGGGAGCTTCTCTACATAGAGTGCGACGATCCTCATCATCTCAACAGGATGCTCGACCTGTTGAGATAGTTACATCAACTGGAGATGATGTCTCGGCACTTTGGGGAGAATGGGATTTGATAGAAAATGCCAACTTCCATTTTCGGGCCCCAATTGTTGTAACCGGTGTCGCGGGGCTAAGGACCGGGTCCTTGCCGTCTTTTGGTTGGCAATCATCCAACATCCATCGTTTAATTTGATGCTGATGCTTCTCACTCTTCAACTCCATCAGCTTCATCTCTACCTTCACCAACACCAGCAACTACAACATCACTTCCATCGGCCGCATTTGACCATGAAGAAAGTGTTCCTCTTCCACAGTCCCCAGTTCATTGGAATTTGGGGCAAAATTATGATGCCCCTTCTTAAGATCCACAAAGGAGGAGGAACATTATTCTTTCAGTCTCTATTGGATGCAACTTTCTAACACGGACGGTGGAACTTGCAAATTATCTGAAGCCTTTAGCTTCAGAAAAAGACTGGGAAAATATTCAGGCACTCTCGGGAGAGTGCTAGTTGAACAATGCCATGCATAATGCCGTAGCGGTACGTTCTTTTCTTCCTTCATTACTTCTTCTAATTTTGTATGAATGTATTCTAAGTTTTACTTCTTTTTTGTTTTGTAGGCTAACTTTCTTGCTTCTAAGGGCCTTCAAAGATTGATTCGTGAAAAGCAGGAACTTACTTTTGAAGGAATAAGCTTTTGGCGGAACAAGACAAAACGGTTCTCCGCCTCTCGAAACTGGAAAGCAAATCTACTGGGGCCGTTGATTTGGAGGATCTCTTACAGCAAAGCGAACAAGAAGTGGTAACTCTTAGCCAAGAAATTAGCCCGTTGAGGGTTAGATTTAATGAGGCTAAGGCCAAATGGGTTGAAGTCCAGGATGACATTTTTTCAGCAAACCGAGCGTGAGGTTGCTACTGCCAAAAACGCAACTAACTTAGAAGCAGACTTGAACTCCAAAATCGAAGAGATTGCTGCTGTGGGGGAAAAACACGCCTAGCTAGAAGATAAGTACAAGCAAACTATCGAGCATAATAGGCTCTTTAGTTCAACTGTCCGCGACCTTAAAGTCAGCCTCAAATCTGCTAGGTCCGCCCGGGAAAGCCTTTATGTCGAGGTTACCCGACTCAAAGAAGAACTTAAACATCAAGAGGCTTCTATAGTTGTTGAAAGAACTTACGCCATGTACAGCAAGAGGAGAAAAACCTTGGAGGAGGCCAAAGCTGGTATTATCGACTTTGATGCCGAAATTGATAAGGCCCGAGAGCTTGAGTTAGCTGCTTAAAATGGACTCCCGGCGCAGTCTGATGCTCCTGGTTCTTCTGGTTTTGGTTCTGGTTTAGAGTATTCTGAAACTGAAGAGGGATCAGAAGGTGATGATGTTGAATACCGAACTGGGGAAAACATCGAGACATCGATGGACCCACCTACTTCTCCCAGGAATGCGGACACTTCTCTTCCTCCTGGTTCCGTAGGCGTTGCAGTTAAGCTTTTTTTTTTTCTTTTTCCCATTTTAAATTTTTACCATTTTGGCATGTTCTTGTAAATAAAGACATATTTTTGCTCAAGTATCATTTGAATCTTACTTTCGTTTGAATATCCATGCAAGTCTTTAATCTTTGCATTTGCTCAAGAGTTCAGCGCATGTTTTCATGTTCGCGCTTTACTATGTGTTGTCTCGAATGTATTTTACTTGAAGCACTTTGGTTTCGAGAATTATCCCTTTTATGTGAGGGTTTCTATAAGTATTTGTGCAAGTTTACTGCGTCCTTTTCATACGTGGCTTCGGGTGTAATATTTTCCCCGAAGGCAATTTTTATTCCGGGCATAGATTCTTCCGTAACCAACCCTTTAACGTGAGGATTATTATAAGTATTTGTGCAAGTTTACCTTATGCGTCCTTTTCATATGTGGCTTCGGGTGTATTTTTCCCTGAAGGCATTTTTTATTCCGGGCATAGATTCTTCTGGAACCAACCCTTTAACGTGAGGATTTTTATAAGAGAGTGCCCTCTTATGTTTATGGTGCTCTTGAAGAGGACGTCTCATGTTCAATACGGCACTAACATTTGAAGTACTTGTTTAACTTTCAAATGACAAAGTTTATTCATTGTTCAGACAAGAAACAAGATAAAAACAAAAGGATTTCATTTTATTCCTTCTATTTTCAAAAAATACATAAGCATTTGCTATGCTGAAATGAAATTACCATTACTTGTGGCTATCTTGTACAACTTGTTTCTACGGGGCTGACTATATAGTCCCCGGTCCCGATGATGCGTTTAGTTTCTGAATTTTCATTCCCCGGTTGACGTGGAAGTCATTGTTGTCTTATCCTCATATCATTCCCCCCCAATGTTCGAATGCGAAGAGTGCAAATTGGAACACTGGAAGTGTTGTATCTTCGAAGATTCCACTAATGAATTGCTAGATAATCCTCAACTTGGTAACACAACTTTACTTCCCTTCAGGGATTTATGCTATCGAGCGAAGGAATATCTAACAATCCTCTAGCGGTTTGTGCTCGTGAACGGTCGGATAACCTCTGTTCGGTAGCAAACTTAAGTTCCCAGTGGGAACTTGCTATCGAACCAAAGATTATCTAATCGTCCCCGAGTGGCAGCTTGATTGTTTGCCTTGCTATCAAAGGTCTTATTGTTGTTGTCCCCGTAGTATGTTTACTATCGCTGCCGCATTAAAAACCTTGCTAGGAAAACCCAATTGGGACAAAAACTGAACGAAGGAAAAAAGAGTGCAGTACATACTTTCTGCTTGAATAATGTTCATCAGCAATAATATCTTTTGAGGTGTGCCACGTTCTAGTTGCTAGGCAACTTGTCTCCATTCTGGTTCTCCAACTCGTGTGATCCTTTCCCAGTGATAGATAAAATACGGTAGGGACTTTTAGACATTAGACGTAGCTTCTCTGCGTTGAGATCCTGGGTGTTTTGGGTTACTTTCCTCAATACCAAGTCTCCTACTTTGAAATAATGGAAGTTGGATCTTCGATTATAATATCGCTCCATTCTCTGCTTTTGAGCTACAATTCTTACATGCTCCAAGTCTCAGCGTTCCTCGAGCAGTTCCAAGTTGATTAACATCTCCTCATTTTTTGATGCTTCATCTCCCTAAATATATCTCAAAGTAGGTTCACCTACTTCCACCGGGATTACGGCTTCAGCTTCGTACACAATGGAAAAGGAGTTTATCATGTACTCAATTTGGTCGTTGTTTGGTAGGCCCATAGGACTCCGGGCAATTCTTCGGGCTATTTGCCTTTTTCCGCTTCCAACCTTTTCTTGAGGTTTTGAATAATCACTTTATTTGTTGACTCCACTTGGCCATTTGCGCTCGGATGATAAGGGGAAGATGTGATCCTCTTTATCTTCAAATCTTCAAGGAACTTTGTAACTTTTTTACTAATATATTGTGGCCCATTGTCGCATGTTGTTTCTTTTGGTATACCGAATCTACAAATTATGTTTTCCCACAGAAAATCAACCACTTCGCGTTCCCCGGTCTTCTAATAAGGACCTGCCTCCACCTATTTAGAAAAATAGTCAGTTAAAATTAAAATAAACCTTACCTTTCCGAGAGCCGGTGGCAGCGGTCTGACGATGTTCATCCCCCATTTCATGAACAACCATGGGGACAGAACCGAATGTAAGGGTTCTGCCGGTTGGTGTAATAGTGGTGCCTAGCGTTTGCACTTATCACATTTTAGTATGAAGTCTTTGGCGTCTTTTTCCATGCGAGGCTAGTAATATCCTGCCCGTACCAACTTCAGCACCAAAGAATCTGCGCCTGACTGATTGCCGCATATCCCTTCGTGGACTTCTCTCATGACATAATTAGCTTCTGACGCTCCTAAGCATCGGTCCAGCGGGACTTGAAAGGATTTTCTATACAATTGGCCTCTCTTTAAGCTATATCGTGCAGCTTTGGCGCATAACGCCCGTGATGCTTTGGGGTCTTCAGGCAACTTCCCGTGCTCGATATAGTTGATTATTTCATTTCTCTAATCCCAGACCATACTAGTCGAATTTACCTCATAGTAACCATCCGTATCCAGGACTGAGCTCATCAGTTATACTACCGCCCTGGATTCCGATTTCTTTATTTCCGTCAATGATCCTAAGTTTGCTAATGCATCCAATTCTGTGATATCCTCCCTCAGGATGTGAGTGATTGCCCATTCCCGGAATTGTGCCAAAAGAGCCTGGACCTTTACCACGTATTATTGCATACGTTCTTCTTTGGTATCAAAGATCTCGTAGACCTGATTTACCACCAGTTGCGAGTCACGTTTAATTTCGATAACCTCGGAATCAAGTCCTTAGGCCAATTCGATCCCTACAACCAAAGCTTCATACACTGCATCATTGTTAGTTAAAGGGATCGTTTTGATGGCTTGCCTTAGGGTTACCCCCGAAGGCATGATTAAGACTATTCCGAGTCCAGACCCCTTTAAGTTGGAGGCTCCATCCATAAATAAGGTCCAGACCCCCGATGTCGATTTCGACACCATTACTGCCTCCTTGGTTGCCAGAGGCAGCAGTCTCGAACTGAAATCGGCCACGAAGTCAGCCATGACTTGCGACTTAATTGCAGTCCTTGGTTTGTATTTTATGTCTGTCATGACCCAAAATCCCACCATATATATCGTGATGTCACTTAGTTTCTAAGACTATGTAAGCCGATTACAATTACATTTCGAACCATTTTTTATTTTGAAATAGATAATTTAATACAAGTGTCGAAACCAAAAGCGGAAACAAATATAACAACCTCCCAAGATTGGTAATACTGAGTCACGAACTCTAACTGAATACATGCAATGATCTCAAGGATCGAATATACAATATTGTTCGAACAAGAGTTGACAGTACAATAAAATGGAAAGACTCTCAGGGACTGCGACGACCAAGCAATTCTACCTTAAATCCTTGCGATCACACTCTAACCTCTGTCAGAATCCGATATCTCCAATACCTGGCTCTGCACAAAATTGTGCAGAAGTGTAGTATGAGTAAAACCACAGTTGGTACCCAGTAAGTATCAAGACTAACCTCGGTGGAGTAGTGACGAAGTACAGTCAAGACACTCACTAGTCAAATAACCTGTGCAATATAACAGTATACAGTAGTACTGAAAAACAACTAGCAGTGATAGCAACAAAACTCAACCAGTGATATAAACAGCAAGGCAACAAGAACACCATAATTATTGCTCAAACGAATAAGGAACACAAGTACAACCAATTAATCAGGTCCTTCAAATATATATCTTTAACATACAATTCTTTCGAATAAATACCTTCTGAATATACTTCTTTCAAATAAATATCTTTCTAATATAAAATTCTTTCAAATAAATATCTTTTGAATATACTTATTTCAAATAAATATCTTTCGAATATAAATTCTTTCAAATAAAAGTCACTCTGTGACACCTCCTTTCATAATCATAAAATACGGGTCTCAGTCCACTTTCATATTTTTGTAACACGGGTCTCAGCCCACTTTCATGTTTCCACGGCACCTCGTGCCCATAATTCTATCAAAACCGCACGAACAACACACGTGCCAATAATAAAAATCATCATATTTTCTTCGGCACCTTGTGCCCACATTTCAAATTTGTTTCGGCGTGCAACCCGATCCCATATAACATTAATCATACAAGTTATAGCGTGCAACCCGATCCCATATAACATAATCCGCTCGGCACTAGCCACAGGCTCATAATTTCAACATAGATCAGACTATTATCAAGTTTACCGAAACAACAAGACAAGTTGCACAAGATAAAATAATAAACACAAGGAAAATCACAACATCACATAAAAATTACCAATACAATAACCCCACATCATCAGATAAAAATTACCAACACAATAACCCCACATCATCACATATCATTCCTGACAATAGCCACTCTTATCTCTCCTATAGCCACCCTTATCACTCCTATAATAGCCTCCCTTATCCCTACGCCTTGACAATATCAATAGTCACCCTTATCGCTTATATAGCCACCTTTATCGCTCTTATAGCCACCATTATCGCTCTATTTAATAGCCTCTCTTATCCCTCCGCCCAAACAATATCAATAGCCACCTTTATCACTCCTATAATAGCCTCCCTTATCGCTCCGCCCAGACAATATCCCAACAAACATAACAATATTGAAATGCCACCCTTATGCCCGCATAATGTCAACAATGGAATGCCACCCTTATACGCCGCATAACAATAACTCAAATCACACAACAACTCACACAGAATATTATCACAATAGCACAGCATCATCAACTCGTATTTACAAATTGCCCGTAGGCCACAACCATTCCAAAAGTACAACAAAGTCAATTAATTTCATAACAGATAGTCCACGGCTCAACACAATATATATAAAATCTCAAAAACAACCACAAGGATGGGAAAATAACTCATCATAGGACAACACCTTCTTTAATCCAAATTTTAGGTAAATATATAAACGCCTCAATTTAAACTTATTTAATTAATTATTTGCAGATGAAAAATCCATAATATGATTATTTCCAAGAAATATCAAATCAACAAACACACGAAATTTACATAAAAATCCAAGTGGCAATCACACCAAATTATCATATAAAATACAAACTCAATAAATAAGGAATGAGGCATGACAAATCAAGAATTTACTAAGTTCCAATAATTTTTCAATTTAGTACATAAGGGTGTCTACGAATTTCAACTGATATAATTTGCACATATAAACCAAGTGTCACACCCCTTTTATGCCCCCCAAAATGATAATGTGTGTTATGGATTGTTGTGGGTTAAAGAATGTTTCCAATTAAAGTAACAATTTGAAATAGGGATTATCTTATTGTTCAGAGTGGCCACTTGGAATTAATTTTCGGGTGTTCCAAGTCACCTTTTATTTGAATCCCTAATCAAAGAAAGATTTGACTCTTTTAGTATTGGTCTGCGAAAATAAAGTCCAAGTAAGAAATTCTGTTGACCGGGGAGAAGGTGTAAGGCATTCCCCGAGTCCCGTGGTTCTAGCACGGTCGCTTTATTGACTACAACTTGGCTTGAATTAATTTTGGACAAACTGTAATTTATTGATTCTCATGTTTTACCTATGTACACTTTTATTGCTTGATTAGATTTATGGAAATTATCTTGAAATGAACCACGTGTGTGTGAATCCGTTTTATTTAGTGTGTTAAAATCATGTCACGCGTACTTGTACGATTAATAACACATTATTTATTAAGATTGTTTCGCTCAAAGTTGCGCGAACGCATACTTCGGTTTTAGTTTGGGAAACATGGTCATGTCACGCGAACGTATACATAATCACGATGACTGATTTAATTAATAACGCGCCTAAAGCATATTAATTGTATTCATAATTTGTTGTTTTCATTGTTGTGAGGTTCGAGAGTTATTATTGGAGCTATTTAAGCAATTATTTGTTATGTAAAATAAGCCAAATCACTTATCTCAAACCAAGTGTTAATGTCCCGAATATTAGAATGTAAGAATAAACTAAAGCCCAAAATTACATCAATTACCATAAACCCGTGAATTTACAAAGCTCAACATGATTAACTTTCCTAAACCTCCAATGAATTCACACAAAGCTTCTTTAATCCAACATGATGCTAATGTATTAACTATAATGAGGGGAGATAGCAAATCTACATACAACAAATATTAAATTGTAAATAATGAGCTAAGCATGAATCTCACAGATCAAGTCATGGTATAGGACAAAAGACTAGCTAATTAAGACTACTACTAAAGACAAAACAACACAGAAGAGCAACAAATAACCAGAATCTTCATTATGCTAGCAAGACCAAATTGAGATAACATAAGTATAAAGAATGAACCTTATTGCTTGAAACTTCCTTTACATTGAAGAACCTCTACCGATGCCAAAATACAAGGAAATTGGCAACTACAATTTGACCGAAGCAAGAGAAAAACAGGGACCTTCAAACGCAAAAGAGCCAATCGGCCATAACCTCGACGGCGACCTCAAACCAAGATATAGACGAAAATTATACCGACTCGACTAGCATTAGACAACTAGTTCGGGTGTAAAATGGGTCGTTTCGATGGATGTTTGTTGCTTGTTTTGGACGGTGTTTCGTCGGGTTTTTGGTGCTGATTTTGGGACGGATTTTCTGGGTTTTTCGGACTGGTTTTTTAGCAATTTCGCTGTTGGTTTGGCTGCCCTTTGGAGCTGTCTTGCGAACAATTTTTAGGGCTGGTTTGGGTGACATTTTGGGTTGAGTTTTAGGGATATTCTTGGGGGTGTTTTAGAGCTGGACTTTGGGGTTATTTCTGCTCGTTTTTAGTGGTTAAAACTTGGAGTTCATGGGCAGAAAATGGAGCTGAAGTTGCAGCTCTTTTAGTGATGCTAGAAGCTGGTTTTTCGGACTTCTTTGTTGCGTTTGGTGAGGGATTTGAGCTCATTTTTGGGCTATTCTTTGCTGGGTTTGAGGGCTGGACAGTTATGGTTTTAGGTGGTCTTTATAGTGGGGTTTTGGTGTGAAAACAAGGCTGATCTTGATGGAGGTTTTTTGAGAAGGAAGATGAAGGTGTGGTCTGTTAGAGTTGATAGAGGGAATGAGGGTAGCGACTGTCTTCTCTTTTGAGGTGAGGGATCCTCCTGGGGGATGTTCTGTCCGTCTCCTCTAAGAAGAAAGGAATTGGGGGTTGTTTTTAATGGGTAGGGAGAGTGGTATGGAGTTTGTGAGTGGGGGACAAGCATGGGGGACAAGGGAAAGTAGAGAGGGGACAAAGTGTGGGGGGACAAGCATGAGGGAAAGCATGGGGGACAAGAGAAAGTGGAGTGGGGACAAAGTGTGGGGGACAAAGAGTGGGGACACGCGTGGGAAGATGGGAGCGAGAAATATTCAAGCACGGTAAAAAATTAGGTGCTCACAGCATGCCCCTCTTTGCTTGGAAACATTAAAAGTTTTCAGGCAAAGATAAAGTGAACCTTGTGACTAAGTTTTTGACCATATCGTTATTCAAAAGAGGAAAAAAAATAAAAGAAAAAGGTGCAACCGATTCCTGGTTTTGGACAGCCTACATATCCCGGGTTATAAGGGAATCAGGTCGCGTGTAGTTCAAGAAGAATGATGGAGTGATGAGTTCGAAAGTCGAGCTAGGTTCCGTCGAGGCTCTGGTCCGTGGCCCTGTTATTACATCAAAATCTAAAGGAACTAAACAAACCTATCAGCTATAAGTTACAAGATTCCTATTTATAAGTCTTCTGAACCTTGATCTTGAGTCTTTACTGGTTGTTCATGCAGACTCTAATCTGAACCTTGATGCTTGCTAGCTATAGGTTCTAGTTCATTCTTCTACGGCTTCTTCTGAGCAAAACGGAAAATGTAAAGCTCGTAACTTCAGTCATGTTTTGAGCAGTCCATATCATTTCCATCTGCTTCTGCATTTAGATTCACTTTTTTTTCCTTTTCTTTTCTTTATTTTGGATTCAAACTTCTTCTTTTATTCATCTCGAACCTTGTGCCTCGAGGTAAAACCTGCTCAGACATCACAACAAACAAACAAACAAACGAAATTTTTTTATGTCCCAATTTTCACTATGAAAATTTCGTGAGTTATTGTAACAAAATTCTAAACTACTTCTTTATTGAAAGAAAATAAAAAATAAAAAAAATAAAAAATAAAAACAGTAATGGTGTACCCTGAAAAGGTCATGATGATTTTGTTTTTTAATTGTCCCAAAAGAATGTCTTAACTAAGGATTTGTGTACCTTATGTTGGGAAAATGTGGTCAGAGAATGGGATGCCCTATATTGGCAATGATACCAGGGAGTGGTGTATCCTACATTTAAAATCAAATCAACTAGGGAGTGGTGTACCCTATGTTGGAGAACACAGCAAGGGATTGGTGTACCCTATACTGGTAAGGAGATCAAGGATTGGTGTACCCTATGCTGGTAAGGAAATATAATCAGGGGATTGGTGTACCCTTTATTACTGAGAAGAAAATGTAAACAGAGGTTGGCACCCTGTATTACTGAAAAGGAAATGTAACCAGGGGTTGGTGCCCTGTATCACTGAAAAGGAAATGTAACCAAGGGTTGGTACCCTGTATTACTGAAAAGGAAATGTAACCAGGGGTTAGCGCCCTGTATTACTGATGGCGCTCTGTATTACTGAAAAAGAAATGCAACTAGGGGTTGGCGCCCATTATTACTGAAAAGGAAAATGTAACCAGAGGTTGGCGCCCTGTATTACTGAAAAGGAAATGTAACCAGAGGATGGTGCCCTATATTACTGAAAAGGAAATGTGATGAATGTTTTTTTTTTTGGATAGTGTTCCTTTATTGTTCAAAAGGATGTCTCAACTAAGGATTGGTGTACCAGGGGCTGGCGCCCTGTATTACTGAAAAGGAAAATGTAACCAGGGGTTGGCGCCCTGTATTACTGAAAAGGAAACATAACCAGGGGTTTGCGCCATGTGTTACTGAAAAGGAAATGTAACCAGGGGTTGGCGCCCTGTATTACTCAAAAGGAAATTTAACCAGGGGTTGGCACCCTGTATTACTAAAAAACAAAATGTAACCAGGGGTTGGCGCCCTGTATTACTGAAAAGGAAATATAACTAGGGGGTTGGCGCCATGTATTACTGAAAAGGAAATGTAACCAGGGGTTGGCACCCTGTATTACTGGAAAAGAAAATATAACCAGGGGTTGGCGCCCTGTATTATTGAAAAAATGCTGAATCCCCAGCGTGAAAAAAGGTCTACCTGGGTTAAACTACGAAAAGCAAACCTGGGTGAAGAGTACTTCTACTCGGAATATGAGTTGTATCCCCCTAGGCGAAAAGTTTCTACCTGGGTTAAACTACGTAAAACAACATGAGCGAAGAGTACTTCTACCCGGAACTATGAGCTGGATCCCCCTAGGTGAAAAAGGTTCTACCTGGGTTAAGCTACATAAAACAACCTGAGCGAAGAGTACTTCTACCCGGAACTATGAGCTGGATCCCCCTAGGTGAAAATGTTCTACCTGGGTTAAGCTACGAAAAATAGCCTGGGCGAAGAGTACTTCTACCCAGAACTATGAGCTGGATCCTCCTAGGCAAAAATGTTCTACCTGGGTTAAGCTACGTAAAACAGCCTGGGCAAAAAGTACTTCTACCCAAAAATATTAGCTGGATCCCCCTAGGAGAAAAAGTTCTACCTGGGTTAAGCAACGTAAAACAACCTGAGTGAAGAGTACTTCTACCCGGAACTATGAGCTGGATCCCCCTAGATGAAAATGTTCTACCTGAGTTAAGCTACGTAAAACAGCCTGGGCGAAGAGTACTTCTACCCGGAACTATGAGCAGGATCGCCCTAGGCGAAAATGTTCTACCTGGGTTAAGCAACGAAAAACAGCCTGGGCGAAAAGTAATTCTACCCGGAACTTTGAGCTGGATCCCCCAAGGTGAAATGGTTCTACTTGAGTTAAGCTACTGTAAAATAACATGGGCAAAGAGTACTTCTACTCGGACCTATGAGCTGGGTCCCCCTAGGTGAAAAGGTTTTGCCTGGGTTAAGCTATGAAAATTAGAGGTATGGATAGTAGTGATGCATGCTGAAGATTTTAAGGAGCTTACATTTGGTGACATTCGTCCTTTGAGAACCGCCATTCTGCACTACTTTGTTCCTACTTCAAACAAAGAAAATTTGTGAGTTTTTAAAGTGGTGGTCGGTTTGTGGCCTTGATGCACTGAGGAGTTTGAGTTCACGGACACCCCGTTGTCAAAGAACTGATTCTATCAGAGTGGTACCGAGATTCTCGGATACTTTGTATTATTTTCTGGAGACTTTGTCTTTCTGACGTCTCCCCTGGCTGTTTCATACCCGGATGTCCACAGTACCGTTAACCCTTGTATCTAAGGCAAAGCAATTTTTATTTAAAATCAAACTTAGTTATCTTGCATCAGAACCAGTTTGTGTCTGTAGTGCTTATCAACTTTTCCCATGAAGCAAGTCTTGCTTAGGCGACCTTTTCAGTTTCTTTGAGACACTTTGTCCGCCTTATCAAAAGAGATCACAGATGGATTCCTGCCTTCGTCAATGCCGTATATGCTCCAAATTATGCTCGGTATTACGGAAAAACTGTAGATAGTTTTGCAGCCATTTTTGCTTTGCTTTTGATGCAAGATTAGACCAAAAGGGAATCTAAGAAAAATTATGGAAAAGAATAGAAGAGAAATTGGAAGTGAAAAAGGAATTATATCTAAATAAAAGGTGTCCCTTTCGGGGAGAGAAATAAGGAGACTTATCTGGAGATATGTGCCGACTTCAATGAATCATGACATGCATTTTGGATTGGACGCCTGATCTGTCTGAGCTGTCTAATTCTCAAAATACGTCGCAAATATTCATCTTGAAACTGTCTTGGTTGTGCTCATGCCGGAGCATCGAAGACCCTCATTCGGCTAGTAGCGCCCTTTGCGGGTTTTCGCTAACTGACCTCTCTCATTTCTCTAATCACTGTTGCCTTATGGTGCCCATCTGGTTTTCACCAATAAGACTCTTGCATTTCTCTGCTCACTGTCGCCATACAGTGCTCATACGGGTTTTTTTCATATGGAAGGTTGGCCAATGCCCCTGGCATGGGGACTTCAAGTATTCTCAAAGATCGATTAGAAATTCTTAACAGGAAAAGGAAAAAAGAACCTTGAACTGAATAACAACTTTGGGAACTGTTTCTACGGGAAAATCGTAAGATAAAAACAAACTTCTGCCCCAGTTTTGGAGTATTGGGAATATGGATTTTTGTTGCGATGGGACCGAACCCAGGGTAAGGCTGCCTACGTATCCTTTCGGAATCAGGTCGGACGTAGTTCAATGACTCAAAACAAGGAAGAAAAATACATCTTAAAAGGGGTAACAAAAGGGTGACACTTGCTTGGAATAGCGAGCAATGGTAGCCTTCGTCATCTCGTTCTAAGAAAATCATGCGTGAAAGTTCCACAGTGGGTATATATCAGACATAATATCTTTTGACTGCATCTGCATTAATAATCATGTCTGGTACCCGTCCTTCTTCATCACCAAGTGCAAGGCCCCTTTTGGTAACACTTTCTTGATGATGTAGGGTCCTTTCCAGTTTGGGGCGAACTTTCCTTTAGCTTCTACTTGGTGTGGAAGAACGCATTTCAGAACGAGTTGGCCTACCTCGAAATGCCTTGGACGCACTTTCTTGTTGTAAGCGCGTGCCATTCTTTGCTGGTATAACTGGCCAAAGCACACTGCTGCTAGCCATTTTTTATCAATCAGCATTAGTTGTTCTAATCGGGTCTTTACCCATTCTGTATCTTTAATCTCTGACTCCACAATGATCCAAAGAGAGGGAATTTTGACTTCAGCTGGTATTACAGCTTCCGTTCTATATACCAACAGATAAGGAGTTGCACCAATAAATGTGCGAGCAGTCGTGCGGTATCCCAAAAGAGCAAAAGGCAACTTTTCATGCCATTGTATGGAACCTTGGATCGTTTTCCTAAGAATCTTCTTGATGTTCTTGTTCGCCGCTTCAACAGCTCCAATGGCTTTTGGCCGGTAAAGGGTAGAATGGTGATGCATAATTTTAAATTGCTCTCATACCTCCTTCATCAAATGACTATTGAGATTGGATGCATTGTCAGTGATGATGGTATTTGGGATACCGAAATGGCAGATAATGTTGGAATGAACAAAGTCTACCACTGCTTTATTGGTGACTGCTCTGAAAGTGATGGCCTCCACCCACTTGGTGAAGTAATCAATGGCAACCAAAATGAATCTATGGCCCATTTGAAGCCTTTGGCTCAATTGGCCCAATAACATCCATTCCCCAAGCAAAGAAAGGCTAAAGAAAGGACATGGGATGCAACTCCGAAGGTGGCGAGTGAATCAGATCACCATGAATCTAGCATTGGTGACACTTGAGAACAAAACTGAAGCAATCTTGCTCCATTGTAAGCCAATAATACCCTGCCCGCAGAAACTTCTTCGCCAAAACATATCCATTCATGTGAGGTCCGCATACCCCCGAATGCACTTCAGTCATGATCCGCTCAGCTTCTGTGGCATCTATGTATCTCAACAAGTTCAAATCTGGGGTCCTTTTGTACAAAATTTCCCCATTCAGGAAGAAACCACTGGCGAGCCGCCTTATAGTTCTTTTTTGATCTCCCTTGGCATGCTCTAGGTATTCTCTTGTTTTCAGGAATCATTTTATGTTATGATACCATAGTTCATCATCTGGTTCTATCTCAATTGTATTGTAGTAACCGTGTTGATTCCAAACTTGGATTTTTAGTGGATCGATATGAGTGTTTCCCGGATAAGGGAGCATTGAGGCTAAAGTATCCAAAGCATCGGCTAACTCGTTGTAAAACCTGGGAATGTACCTGAACACGATGGATTTGAATCTTTTGCTCAAATCTTGTACACATTGTCTGTATGGAATAAGCTTGATGTCTCGAGTCTCCCATTCGCCTTGGGCTTGCCGGATAAGCAAGTCAGAATCTCCCATAACCAATAATTCATGCACTTCTAGATCGAGGGCCATTTTCAAACCCATGATACATGCTTCGTATTCTGCCGTATTATTAGTACAGAAGAAATGAAGTCTGGCCATTTCAGGGTAATACTGTCCAATAGGTGAGATGAGGATTGCCCCGATCCCAACTCCTTTGATATTGACAGCTCCATCAAAATACAATTTCCATACAGGGTTGTCGTCTGGAACTACTTCCTCTATTGAGTAGATCTCTTCGTCTGGGAAGTATGTGGTAAGTGGCATGTACTCATCATCAACTGGATTCTCTGCCAAATGATCGGCCAAAGCCTGTGCTTTCATCGCGGTGCGAGTGACATAGACGATGTCGAACTCTGTGAGCAGGATTCGCCATTTTGCGAGCCTGCCAGTGGGCATTGGCTTTTGGAAGATATACTTCAAAGGATCCATTCTGGATATGAGGTAAGTAGTATAAGCCAAAAGATAATGTCTCAACTTCTGAGCGACCCACGTCAAGGCACAACATGTCCTTTCTAAAAGGGTGTACTTAATCTCATAATTGGTGAACTTCTTGCTCAAATAATATATTGCTTGTTCCTTTTTGCATGTTGCATCATGTTGCCCCAGAACGCATCCAAAGGAATTATCCATCACTGATAGATATAAAAGCAAAGGCCTACCAAGTTCAGGTGGGACCAGTACAGGGGGTTTTGATAGATAATATTTGATCCTGTCAAAAGCATTTTGGCAATCGTCCGTCCACTTGATTGCAGCATCCTTTTTCAACAACTTAAAGATGGGCTCGCACATGGTTGTGAGCTGAGAAATGAATCTACTGATGTAGTTCAACCTCCTAAGCAAACTCATAACCTCCTTTTTGTTCTTCGGGGGTGGCAGATCTCGAATGAAATTTATCTTAGATGGATCCAATTCGATTCCTCTCCGACTAACTATAAAACTGAGGAGTTTCCCAGATGGAACCCCGAATGCACACTTGGCCGGATTGAGCTTAAGGTCATACCTTCGAAGACGTTCGAAGAACTTTTTCAAATCATGCACGTGATCAGCATGTGTCTTTGATTTTATGATGACATCATCGACATATACTTCAATCTCTTTGTGCATCATGTCGTGAAAAATGATGGTCATGGCCCTCATGAGAGTCGCCCCGTTTAAACCGAATGGATTGACCCTGTAACAATAGGTACCCCACAGAGTGGTGAAAGCGGTCTTTTCTGCATCACCCTCATCCATTAGAATCTGGTGGTACCCAGCATAGCAATCCACAAACGACTGTATCTCATGCTTTGCACAATTATCTACAAGAATATGGATGTTTGGCAAAGGAAAATTATCCTTCGGACTTGCTTTGTTCAAGTCTCTATAGTCAACACAAACTCTAGTTTTTCCATCTTTCTTTGGCACGGGCACAACATTTGCCACCCAGGTGGTATATCGTACGGCTCTGACAATATTGGCGCTCAATTGCTTCATTATTTCCTCTTTGATTTTATCACTCATGTCCGTTTTAAATTTATGTTGCTTCTGTTGGACTGGTGGAAAATCGGGATATGTGGGAAGCTTATGAACCACTAAATCGGCGCTTAAACCCGGCATATTATCATAAGACCAAGAAAACATATCTTTATACTCAAATAAAAGTTGAATCAAGGCATCTCTAGTTTTTTGTTCAGTGTGAATGCTTATCTTTGTTTCTCTGACTTCTTCATGACCTCTGATATTAATTGGCTCAGTTTCATTGAGGTTAGGCCTGGGCTTGTTTTCGAATTGTTCCAACTCTCTTTTTATTTCCTCAACAACCTTATCTTCATCATATTCGACCTCGTGATGCATTATTTTAAATTTAGACAACTTTTTGAGATCTGGGCATGAATTCAGCATGCATGTCATGTTATCAAAGCTGACATTAACAAAACTGAAATGGAAATAAAATGGAAGGAATTAGGAAAAGGAAAAGATACAAAAATTTAATACGAAACTGAACTGCATTTCATTGAATTTGAAAGGATAGAGGGGTTAACGTCAAAGTAAAACAATCATACTAAGATATTTGGATTACAACCCTGAAAGTAACCCAAAGTACAAAATAAAGAAGCTGCAAAAGTCAACTACCAAGACTCCTTCCTTGTGGGGAGAAGAGTTGCTTCCCAGTTATTGAGTATGGTTTCTGGGCCAATTAGTTGCATATCGGCACGACTAGTGCCTTCACCAGCCTGGATCATATCCACTTCAGAAAACATCTGCCTGAGGCCATGGCAAATTTCATCAATGTTTGCATGCGCCGTGGAATTTTGACCATGTTTGAATCGTGGCTCAACAAAAGTGTAAAAAATGTGAGGGATAGGTTGCTGCAAGACCTACCCGTACTTTTTGCAGTGCTTGGCTTTGTCTTTGTCCGCTTGTGTGGGCCTGAAGCCTAAACCAAAAGTACCCTTGTTACTGAACGGAGAAATGGGTTCTGAAATTCCTTGCAATGATGCCCCCAAGCCTTTTCCTGGCTCATAACCTTGTCTCATCATAAGTGCAGCCACCATTACAGATGTGGCGGAGAGACGAGGATGTAGAATGGTCTTTCCTTCCTTAACATGGTCCACAGCAACCACTTCAAAAGCCGGATAGACAATAGACTCACATCCTTCCTTGGCCTCAATACATGGGATTAACGGGTCTTTATAAATGGATGACTCGTCTTCTCCGTGAACAATAATTTCTTGCATGTCGTGCTCGAATTTGAGCATCTGATGCAAGGTGGATGGCACAGCTCGGGCCGTATGGATCCATGGCCTTCCAAGAAGAAAGTTATAAGAAGTTTCCATGTCCACTACTTGGAAGACAATTTCAAAATCAACAGGCCCAATCGTCATGGTGAGGTTGATCTCCCCAATGGTATCTCTCGCTGAGCCATCAAAAGCCCGGATGCGAACATTGCTGGGTTGGATCCTGTCTGTATTGATCTTCATACTTTGCAAGGTAGAGAGGGGGCATATATCTACACTCGAGCCTCCATCAATCATGACTCGCTTCACATAATGCCCCTCACATTTGACAATCAAGTGCAAAGCCCTATTGTGACCGGATCCCTCCTCAGGAAGTTCATCATCAGTAAAGGAAATTTTGTTCACCTCAAAAAATCTATTGGCCATCTTCTCTAACTGATTCATGGTGGTATTCTCTGACACATGTGCCTCGTTCAGGATTTTGATTAGTACACGGGCATGCTCTCTTGAGTGTATGAGCAGAGATAACAGAGAGATTTGGGCAAGAGTCTTTCTCAGCTGGTCAATGATTGAGTAATCCTGAACTTTCATCTTTTTCAAAAACTCCTCCACCTCTTCTTTAGTGACCGGTTTCTTTATTGGCATTTGGCCTTCTCTGATTTGCTTAGCCTTCCACAACTCTTCTGGAGAGTAACACCTCCCTGATCGAGTCAAACCTCCAGTTTCCCCCACTTCTTCTATGATTTCCTTGCCTTTGTAGGTTACTACAGTTTTGTTGTAGTTCCAAGGGATGGTTTTCGTATTTGTTACACGGGGTTGTGTGGCAGGCTTGATTATGATCGGTTCTATTATACCCGTCGTATCGCCCTGATTCTGCTTTGTGATGGGGTGACCTCTAAGGACGTATAACTTTGGGTTTGGAACATTGGAGAGAACTTCCAACCTCGAGATTTTTGGAACAAATAAAGTTGCCCTCTCTGAGATCAGGGCGCCTTTCACAATCAACGGTGCATCAAGGCTTGGACTTACTTCCAGTTTGGTTCCCTCTTGAATCGTTACCACTATCATTTCTGCTCGACCAACCGGCTTGTATTCATGATATCGGCCAATCATTCCCATAAAATAAACATCATTGTGTACTGGCAGCGGGTTATTGGTCACATTAGGAGGGTCCTCGCCATTCGTGACTATTATCAATTTTTCAACAATGAGTCTTTCTATGGCTCTTTTCAGGGTCCAACAGTCATCAGTGCTATGCCCCGGAGCACCTGAATGATATTCACATCTAGCATTTGCTTGAAATCCGTGTGAATCAGGATGCATATGGTGGGGAGCGATGGGTCCAATCACGCCCATCTGCTTCAACTTCTGGAATAGACTAGAGTATGATTCAGCCAATGGAGTAAATTTTTCCACCGGCCTCTGCTCTCGACCATAATCCTGCCTAGGACGAGCATTGTAGGGTGCCCGAAAATTTTGCTGCTGAGGTCGGGGGAATCTTGGAGCTGGTGCCCGTACCTGTTGATTGGGAGGACGAGCATATGATTGAGCATTAAACACTGTATATTGTGGCGGTCCCACAGAGTACTGAGGAATTAGCGGGGGATAGTAATGTTGAGGGTAGCTGGATTGCCCCTGCCGATCTTGCACATAAGGGTGCGATGCCCCTCTTTGAACTTCCCTGGATCCCGAAGTCACCATGGACCCTTCATCTCTCTTCTTTCTATTTGCCAAACTTCCCGACCCATTTTGGATAGCTTGGGTGGTGGCTTTGAGAGCAGCTTGACTTACAATTCTGCCAGTCTTGAGGCCATTTTTTACCATTTCTCCTATTTTGATCGCTTCCGCAAAAGGTCTACCCATTGCGGACATCATGTTCTTAAACTAATCAGGCTCTTGGGCCTCCAGAAAAACAGTGATCAACTCGTGGTTATCCATGGGTGGCTTAACTCTAGCTGCTTGCTCCCTCCACTTGATTGCATACTCCCTAAAGCTTTCAGTCGGCTTTTTCTTTATATTGGACAGGGAATTGCGATCCGGCGCAATATCTATGTTGTATTGAAATTGTTTGACGAAGGCTTGGGCCATGTCGTCCCAGACATGCCAGTGAGAGATATCTTGGTCAATGAACCATTCGGAGGCTACCCCCACAAGACTTTCCCCAAAAAAAGCCATCAGTAATTCTTCTTTTCCACCTGCACCCCTCAGCTAGTTGCAGTACCTTTTCAAATGGGCGATAGGGTCGCCGTGTCCATCATACTTCTCGAATTTTGGGGTCTTGAATCCTGGTGGCAAATGGATGTGAGGGAACATACATAGATCACTGAACAAAACACTTTTGTGACCCCCTAGTCCCTGTATGTTCTTTATGTTCTGTTCAAGACTTTTCATTTTCCTGGCCATCTCATCCGGCTCAACCGTCTTGGCAAGCTTTTCATTTTCCACTGGTGACTCGTACTGAGGAGTCTGATTACATGGAGCCGAGACCCTGAAAGCCATATTTGGAGAGTAGTATTGGCCATCATAAGCATGAGATGGTGGCTTGTTGATTGGCCTCATCACAGGAGGTGGAGGCGAGATTGTGTATGTCGGTGCGCCAGACACGACTAGAGGAGTGTTCTTGACCGGTACGACTGGAGGTCGCACATTAGAGGTACCAGGAGCAACGTGGAGGCCGTAGTTTGGCACATACCCTGGTGGTAAAATGAGGTCGCTCGTTGCATGGAGTGGTGGTTAAGTAGCCAGGGGTACGGTGGAAGTTCCCTCTGAGGGACCCCGGGGTGGAGGTTGACCAGACACCCAAGCTTGATATACATCAGACAATTGATGTCTCAATTTTCTTATTTTCTCAGACTCTTGTTCAACTGATTGATCCTGGGGGTCGTCACTGATCAGCTCGATCTCATCATCGTTGGCCATTGCTACTGCTCCCTTAGATCTAGTGAAGTAATGTTGTGCTGCCAGTTTCACCACAAACCAACCACCTTAAGCTTACTACGTAAGAGACAGCAAATGTGTTAGGGTTAAGCATTTTATAGATATGAATCACACATAATGTGCCATGCTCCTATCATTGTCACTATTTCTAACATGTTTTTGGAGGCTTCATGTTTCATTCCGGCTTATGAGGTAGCTTCTTATTGACGCTCTTATTTTCTTCTTCTTCTTCTTCTTTTTTCACTTACGCCTCATTTTGATCCCTCATCTTAGAATCATTAAAAATATTTTGATCGAACCTTTTGTGGGTTGCCTACGTATCATGTCGCCGCATGAATCAGATCATTACGTAGTTCAGGGGGAAATGATAACAATTTTGATTTTTTATTTTTTATTATTATTATTATTATTATTCAAATTGACTCTAAATACATAACTATGACTGAAAATGCGACAAATATAAAATTACAAATACAACAAATGAAAAATGAAACTAAAAACTAATTGACTGCACCAAAACTTTAATCTTCAATGGCATTCTTTCTTAAACTGATATCATCAATGGTCTGCATCCCTTGGCCTCCACTCTCCTCCCAACATCTCGTACAAATTCTGAAACACTCCCGGCAATTGTGGAACGAGGGCACGTGCCTGTTGACCAACTTTCTCATTGTTTAGATGACGATGATCGTCATGAATATATGCTGCTTTCTCTGCCAATTGAAGTACTTGCTCTCTAGCTTGCCCCATATTCACGTGACAATTCTGCAACCATATCTGGGTAGTGTTGAGGGCGTTACCCATCTCAGTCTCGCGTCCCTCGTATTCTTCAATACGGCGGTTTAGCACAGCTCTCTCAATCATCCACTGACGCCGCTCTACCTCAAAATCTGCATGTTGATGACCTCCCTTATGCCTTTTTATTTCTTCCAATTGTGCAAGAAACTGACCCTTTGAGCGTATCCAATGGGCCCTTTCTCTTTCAAACTGCTCTCTCTGCTGATCAAACTACAATTGTTATTGGTGCGCATCCTCTTCAATGATACTCAAGTCTTCTTGCAGCTTATGCATTTCAGCATTTTTATTTGCCTCAACTCTTCTAACTAAATCAATAGTGCTTGCCAATTCTTCTTCTAAGCAGGCCGCCTCATTTTTAGCATGCTTTAGATCTTTATCCATTCCCCGTAAGGCCGATTGATAATCTTTCTCAATATTTAAACGAATCTGAGTGACTCCGGCTTGCAGTTGGGTTTTTTGTTTAATATGGTCATCCGGGAATGCTCCAATTCCTCTTTTAACCTTTCTATAGCTCTTTGATCATTTCTCCTCCTATTGGATCCTTCAGGCCTATCTCTAAGCGACGAAGGGTCATGAAATCAGGTAATATATTCAGGGATCACCTCTCCATGATCTCGGTCTTCTACCATATCAGTCAACTCCGAGACTTTACTTGCATACCAAATTTTCATAATTTCTTCTTCGTCATGAGGTTGATCTTTACCAAAATCATAACAGAACTTGCTCATATCTCGTGTTGGTGGCACCTCCTGTAGTCGTGCAAATTGGCACATTACCCGAAGTGGAGCATAAGACTGAACACCATCCAATCCTATGAGTACCAAATAAGAATGGTATGTAGACTCACAAATGACCTATTTAGAGGAGAACCAATCGTAGTTCCAAGTGATCCGTTTGGCAGACAGAGTAAGAAGTAGTTCTTTCCAGGCGCCAATCCCCTCTTATAAGTCACATTCGTCAATTCTTTTCTGGTGATCATAAGTATGATTGGGCCATAGCTCACTAAAATTAGTGATCGTAGGATGATAGAAATGCTCCAAAAACCATATCTGTAACAAAATATTGCAACCATCAAACTTTCGCGCGCCCATTTTACATCTAGTTAAAGCACGGAAAATGCAAGAAATAATCATAGGGACCAAAGTATAATCACCCCCTTCTGAGGTCAGAGCCTCAACTATACCTGCCAAGCGGATGTCAATGCATTCTTCTCTTTCCGGGAAAACTAAACGCCCCAAAAAAGTGACCATAAATGCAAACCTTCTATGTACCTTCCGTGTTTCCTTATCTTCCTTTGATTTCAATTTTCCCACATTCCTTTCGAAATTGCATTCTAGGCCATACAACTGAAACAAAAAGCCCAACTTAACCCATTTGCCTCCTAGACCTTCATATTGTCCGTAATTTATATTCAAAAGCTTCAGAATCCTACCCTCGTTCACATTTTTTTGTACTATGGACCTTTGGCGGCGAAGATTGTGGCCCCACCCCTGGAAATGGGCGATTTCCTCCAAGGTCGGAGTTATTTCACAGTCGATAAAACGGAACACATTATTTTCAGGATCCCAGTGCGAAATCAAAGCTTCAATCACATCCCTCCTGGGCTTTATCGTAATCATGTGAACTAAATGTCCCAAGTATTTCTTTATCTGGTTTCGCTCATATTCCTTAAAGTCTCTCCACCAATCCCACAACAATTGTGGTATCTGATCGACAATCAGAAAATCTGGTATCCCTTCTGATCTGGGCCTCTTTTCAGACTTACCTCTTTCCCCACTCATGGTATACATGTCTACCCAGACACGGGGTTAGGCTTTGATCAAACATATTATTGACACACAAAAATTTTGATTTCTCGGGTTTTGACTCAATAAAAGAATATAAATAAATAAATAAATAAAAGCTAAATTGTGGGACTATAAAAAAAAATTGGATTTAGTATTTTTTTTTTGAAAATTGGGGCCGGAACCGATGAGCTTTGCCTACGTATCTCACATCTTGATGAGAATCAGACCCGCGTAGTTCGGTGGATGAGAAATAAAATAGATAAACTAACTCTCTTTTTTTCATATACAATTAATCCGACAAAATCTCCTAGCAAAGAAAATATTTTTAATTTTTTTTTTTTTTTTTGGAATTGGTGAAAGAAAAACTTCTAAAGAAGAAAAAAGAATTTTTTTGAATTTTGATTTTTTTTAAAAAAAATTTCAAAAGAAAGAAAATATTTTTTTAGACTTTGGCTGAAAGACTTTTTTTTTTTAAAAGGAAGAAAATATTTTTTGGATTTTTGGTCTCAAAAAAAAGAAATTTCTAAAGAAGCAATTAAAGGAAAATATCTTTTTGGATTTTTGAAAATTGGGGCCGAAACCGATGAGGTTTGCCTACGTATCTCACATCCGGTGAGAATCAAACCCGCGTAGTTCGGTTAAAATCGACTATGCTCTTCTTCTTTTTTTATGAAAATTAATCTTTAAAAACCATATGCGCTAGACCACATCATTTTTTCTCTCTTCGTTCAACTGATTTATGCTAAAGTCGGTCGACATGCAAGCCTCCCAAATAATGTAACAAGTAGAATATAACATGACATAATGGTCTCAACAAGGCCTATCCTAAAACAGAACTCGGCCCCTGTGTCGAGCGCTGCTAAGTCAAATACACATGATGCAAATAAAGCGTAGCCTACTAGGGATATTCATTGCTTGTGGCTTGTTCTTCTAAGTTTGTAAATCCTAAAGGAGATGGTATCTAGACCTGGCTTACCCGGGCGGATAACCCGAGCCGAGGATCGTCAAGCGTCACCAGTAGTAGAACAACACTGGCTAGCTAACGGCTCTCCCGCCTAAACATGTGTGACTAAATCCTTCACCAGAAGCTGGTAGGCTAACTGGCTTTATCTTAAGACAGAAATTTTGTGATGCTGGTATGCAAACACAACATAACTAATTATCAGAAGACTCAGAGGGATGCAAAAGAGGATACAATTTATATGTACAGTTCAACAATATCAAAACGGTAAAAACTAGACAAGTAAACACATTAGGCCCAAATAAATCACAATATATACCAAAATTAATAAATCCAAATAAAGTCAATGTACAAGCTCGAATTCTTGAAGTTCCCCAGCAGAGTCGCCAGAGCTGTCACACCCCTTTTATGCCCCCCCAAAACGATAATGTGTGTTATGGATTATTGTGGGTTAAAGAGTTTTTCCAATTAAAGTGACAATTTGAAATAGGGATTATCTTATTGTTCAGAGTCGCCACTTGGAATTGATTTTCGGGTGTTCCAAGTCACCTTTTATTTGAATCCCTAATCAAAGAAAGATTTGACTCTTTTAGTATTGGTCTGCGAAAATAAAGTCCAAGTAAGGAATTTTGTTGACCGGGGAGAAGGTGTAAGGCATTCCCCGAGTCCCGTGGTTCTGGCACGGTAGCTTTATTGACTACAACTTGGCTTGAATTAATTTTGGACAAACTGTGATTTATTGATTATCATGTTTTACCTATGTACACTTTTATTGCTTGATTAGATTTATGGAAATTATCTTGAAACGAACCACGTGTGTGTGAATCCGTTTTATTTAGTGTGTTAAAATCATGTCACGCGTACTTGTACGATTAATAACACATTATTTATTAAGATTATTTCGCTCAAAGTTGCGCGAACGCATACTTCGGTTTTAGTTTGGGAATCATGGTCATGTCACGCGAACGTATACATAATCACGGTGATTTATTTAATTAATAACGCGCCTAAATCATATTAATTGTATTCATAATTTGTTGTTTTCCTACCTTTGAGATTGTTGTGAGGTTCGAGAGTTATTATTGGAGCTATTTAAGCAATTATTTGTTATGTAAAATAAGACAAATCACTTATCTCAAACCAAGTGTTAATGTCCCGAATATTAGAATGTAAGAATAAACTAAAGCCCAAAATTACATCAATTACCATAAACCCGTGAATTTACAAATCCCAACATGATTAACTTTCCTAAACTTCCAATGAATTTACACAAAGCTTCTTTAATCCAACATGATGCTAATGTATTAACTATAATGAGGGGAGATAGCAAATCAACATACAACAAATACTAAATTGTAAATAATGAGCTAAGCATGAATCTCACAGATCAAGTCATGGTATAGGACAAAAGACTAGCTAATTAAGACTACTACTAAAGACAAAACAACACAGAAGAGCAACAAATAACCAGAATCTTTATTTTGCTAGCAACACCAAATTGAGATAACATAAGTGTAAAGAATGGACCTTATTGCTTGAAACTTCCTTTACATTGAAGAACCTCTACCGATGCCAAAATACAAGGAAATTGGCAACTATAATTTGACCTAAGCAAGAGCAAAACAGGGACCTTCAAACGCAACATAGTCAATCGACCATAACCTTGACGGCGACCTCAAACCAAGATCTAGATGAAAATTATACCGACTTGACTAGCTTTGGACAACTTGTTCGGGTGTAAAATGGGTCGTTTTGATGGATGTTTGTTGCTGGTTTTGGACGGTGTTTCGTCGGATTTTTGGTGCTGATTTTGGGACGGATTTTCTAGGTTTTTTGGAATGGTTTTTTAGCAATTTCGCTACTGGTTTGGATGCTCTTTGGAGCTGTCTTGCGGACGATTTTTAGGGCTGGTTTGGGTGACGTTTTGGGAAGAGTTTTGAGGGCATTCTTGGGGGTGTTTTAGAGATGGACTTTGGGGTTATTTCTGCTCGTTTTTAGTGGTTAAAACTTGGAGTTCATGGGCAGAAAATGGAGCTGAAGTTGCAGCTCTTTTAGTGATGTTAGAAGCTGGTTTTTCAGACTTCTTTGTTGCGTTTGGTGAGGGATTTGAGCTCATTTTTGGGCTATTCTTTGCTGGGTTTGAGGGCTGGATAGTGATGGTTTTAGGTGGTCTTTACAGCGGGGTTTTGGTGTGAAAACAAGGCTGATCTTGATGGAAGTTTTTTGAGAAGGAAGATGAAGGTGTGGTCTGTTAGAGTTGATAGAGGGAATGAGGGCAGCGACTATCTTTTCTTTTGGGGTGAGGGATCCTCCTAGGGGATGTTCTCTCCGTCTCCTCTAAGAAGAAAGGAATTGGGGGTTGTTTTTAATGGGTAGGGAGAGTGGTATGGAGTTTGTGAGTGGGGGACAAGCATGGGGGACAAGGGAAAGTAGAGAGGAGACAAAGTGTGGGGGGACAAGCATGAGGGCAAGCATGGGGGACAAGAGAAAGTGGAGTGGAGACAAAGTGTGGGGGACAAAGAGTGGGGACACGCGTGGGAAGATGGAAGCGGGAAATATTCAAGTACGGTAAAAAATTAGGTGCTCACACCAAGTACGTACTCGACACCTCGCGTACATGATTTTCAAATACACAATTTTCACATAAGACTCAATGCCTAAGGGATAATTCCCCCACTCAAGGTTAGGAAAGATACTTACCTCGACAAAACTAAGTCAATGCTTTAAATGATCTTCGCGAGGGAAGCCACCTCCGGACGGCTCAAATCTGAAATTCGCCCCTTAATAATATTACGATGGTCTACCACACTAAACAAATTTCAATCTACAACAATGCAACACAATTGCACCAATATTAGTAACAAATTTCTAGATATTTGGTCCTTTAGGCATTTTATCAAATACCTAGAGTACATAGCATATTACTACCTCCAGTAATGGTGTTTCTTCATCCAACAAACCCTCATTCCCACCAACAAGAGATACTAAACCATCCTTTGTCTACAAGCAACCTTCTTTAGCACCATTAAAATCATCAATGAACTCACATCCACCCAATTATTGCTAAGTAATTCATTACAAAATCTCTACAACACCCAATAATCTAGATTAAGTATTTATGGCTCCCAAGCACCATCCAATAAGTGTTAATACTTATTTCTTGCTCACATACTCGTAATAAATCCATATATGTAAGTCTAAGGGTGAAGGATTACCTTTTTGGAAGAAATCTTACAAAACCCTCCTTTGAGTTCTTGAAGAAATTACTTGAAGATCTAAGTATTTTATGTGTAGATTTCATCAATACTAGTGTAGAAATGATGGAATTTCATACCAAGATAATGGGGATTGCTTACCTTGAAGAAGAGAGGAGTTGGTGGTCTTGAGTGAGTGGAGAAGAGCTCCAAAATTCGTCCACATGAAGTGGAGAAAATGAACCCCGAAATTGTATCTATAGGCCCAGATTTCTGGGTTTCGGATGTTGCCTTGGATGCTATGGCAGCACTTCACTGCCAGCCCTTCTTTCGGATGCGGTCGCGGATGCTTCAGTCTCCTCCGCCAGCCTTTGATAATTTCGTCATAACTTCTTGTAAAAATGTACAAATGGCGAACGATTGGAAGCGTAAAAATCTAGACTCGAAGTTATTTCATTTGATAGGTTGTCCATCACATAACTCCTTATATATATGTAGATACTCGCATCCTAATTTAGGTCTTGTGCCGAAACATAACAAATCGATCCGGAATGACCTCAAATTTTGCACACAAGTCGTAACTGACATAACGAAGCTATTCAAATTTTCGGAATCGAAGTTCAAGCCCAATACATCAAGGTCAACTCTCGATCAACATTTTTCTTAAAATCTTCCATTTTCCAACTTTCGCTAAAATGCGTCGAATTGTCCTACGGACTTCCAAATCCAAATCTGGATATACGCCTAAGTCCGAAATCACCATACGAAGCTATTGACATTATAAAAATCCCATTCAGGAGTCATTTGCTCAAAAGTCAAACTCCGGTCAACTCTTTTCATTTAAGCTTCAAAAATAAGAATTTTTCTTTCAATTAAATTCTGAACCTTCCGGAACCAAACTCGACCACACATGCAAGTCATAATACATATTACGAAGTTACTCGGTACCTTAAGTCGTTGAACAGAACGTTAATTCATAAAATAACAAGTTGGGTCATTACATTCTCCCCCTCTTAAACATACGTTCGTCCTCGAACGTGCCAAGAATTATTCTAAGAAAATTAAATTACTGGGTGTATCCTTACACACATACTCGCGGGTGATTCTACGTCACCGCAAATTTAATATGGGTCCGACAACACCATCTCAGTTGAGATTATTTCTTTTATACATATTTATACACTTTAAAACTAATTTCTCACACTCCAAACATTTTCAAAAGACTTAATTTTAATATCAACACACGGTATTAGTCTCAACCGGTTGTAGCAACTCGTGCTTACGCACACATCATACGTATTCCCATAATCATATATTTAGTCATAATAGTTGTTCATAATTAATTTCAGCATCGTCAATTAACCTCACATTATTCAAAACCTCGTTTCAAATTTTTCACAACACGGACAGCAACACGCAGGGCATGAAGACCTCATAATTATTTATTCGGATTAACGAGTCACATTTAACGCTACCTGGGCACTCATCTCGTAGGCTAAAACTCAATAATTATAGCACGAATATGGCTAAATATGCATAGAAACACATAAAGAAATTATCAAATAAGCCTAACAGGCATGACTCCCTATTAGTACTATAGTACAAATTAAATTTCACAAAGAGAGAATTTAAAACACATGAATTTAACCACAAGGATCTCATCCTGATATAACTTCCACCGTGGCACGTAGTCCGAGTTAAACATATCAAATCACATTAAAACCGCAAGGACCATATCCTCAACTCTGAATCACAAGTACCTTTGCACATTGTGCCAACTGAAATGTTCCGTTGTTTTCGATAAATTCCGTGAAACAATTTCACAACACATAATGAACCCCCATACCGGTAGGGCATATAATTCATAAACTTGTAATCAATTATCCTGAAATTACATCAAAACCCATTGTAGTGAGTAATAGAAAGTCGCTTTTGGACTCATAGCCCTCAATAGTGTGCAAAACAACATGACAGACACGGGCTAACACCATCAAATCTCCCAACAGGGATAAACACGTGAGTGGAGTACAAATTCACAAACTCACCATATAATGAGAAAGAAAGGAGCTTTCACCTCGATAATCGGAGTCAAATCAAAATAAGAATAGTGCTCCTCTATTATAAATTAAATCATACTTGAAACGACACCATCCGGTGTATCGGCCTCAGCCAAATCATGGGAGTTATATCAACGGGTCGGGCCTCCCCCTTTCGGGCGCCCTCTACCCACCTGTCCTCCACCCCTAACTGGATGTGCACGTGGAGTATTAACTGGAATAAAGTTTGTAGCCTGAGTGTTCTGATGAAATCCACCCCTCCCAAGTCTGGGACAATTTCTCATAAAGTCCCTCGTATCACCACACTCATAACAACCCTTCTGCAGGCGCGGCTTCTCATATTGAGTCTGTGCCAGATAACTGGAATAACCACAGTAAGAACCCCGTGTTGGTGGTGCACTAAAAGTATTAACTGGAGCACTACCAGTATTCTGAATTGCGAACTGGGCTGACCGATCCTCCGCCATGATGAGTGATAGCTATAGAGTGGAATCCGCTGAATTCTCCAAAATTTCGAGACCTCTTGTCCTCCTTAGACTCTTTTTCTTCATTTCGAACACATTCTAACATCCTGGCAATCTCTACTACTTGCTGAAATGGGATATCAGTCTGCAACTCTCGAGCCATGCATATTTTAAGATCATAATAGAGCCCCTCAATAAATCTGCGGACTCTTTCTGTGACTGCAGGAACTAAAATAGGTGCATGATGGGCTAGCTAACTGAACCTTGTGGCATATTCTGACACTGTCATGGTGCCGAGATGAAACCGTTCAAACTTCGTGCACCATGCATCCCATAGAGTCTGGGGTACAAACTATTTCAAAAATATTTCCAAAAATTGAGCCTAAGTTGGTGGCATTACACCACCTGGTCTACTTTCTTCATAAACTTGCCACCACTGATACGCCGCTCCTGACAGCTAAAATATAGTAAAGGCAAGTCCACTCACTTCCACAATACCCATGGTGCAGAGAATATGGTGACACTTTTCTAGAAATCCCTAGGCATCCTCGGTAGTTCTTCCATTGAAGGTAGGTGGACTATACATCTTAAATCTCTCAAGTCTCTTCTGTTCTTCTTCTGATGCCTCTGGCCTAACCTCAGGCCAAACCGTAATAACAGGTTGTACCGGCACCACTCGAAACCTGATCAATATGAATATATTGCTCTGGAGTACGGGCGGTAGGAATCTGAGCTCATCCCCCTATCTGTGAAATATTTGGTGAAACAGAGATCAATCCTGACTGAGTTAATGTACCAAACATATTTAGGAACTGTGCTAACGTCTCCTGAAATCCGGGGGTAACAACAGGTGCTTCTAGTAACTGTCCCCCAACCAGAGCTACTGCGGCTCCTCAATTGTTACTCTGACAGGTGCTCTAGCAACGACACGTGTCCTTCCTTGGCCTCTACCTCGGCTTCTACTTCGGCCCCGGCCTCTTGCGGCCCTAGCAGTATGCGCGGGTGTTTGCTCAGCTGACCCGGTAGCACGTGTCCTCACCATTTATGAGAGATTAGAGATACAAAGACTCAAATTCAAAAATCAACAAATCCACACTATAGGAATGAAAGAATTGGAAATTTCCTAACAGTTCGGTAGCCTCTCAAAGATAAGTACAAATGTCTACGTACCGATCCGCAAGACTCTACTAAACTCGTTCGTGACTCGTAAAACCTATAAACCTAGAGCTCTGATACCAACTTATCACGACCCAAAATTCCACCATATGCGTCGTGATGGTACTTAGTCTTTAAGACTATGTAAGTTCATTACAATTATATTTCGAACCTTTTTTTTTTAAATAGATAATTTAATACAAGTGTCGAAACCAAAAGCGGAAACAAATATAACAACCTCCCAAAATTGGTAATGCCGATTCACAAATTCTAACTGAATACATGCAATGATCTCAAGGATCGAATATACAATATTGTTCGAACAAGAGTTGACAGTACAATAAAATGGAAAGACTCTCAGGGACTGCGACGACCAAGCAACTCTACCTTAAATCCTTGTGATCACACTCTAACCTCTGTCTGAATCCGATATCTTCAATACCTGGCTTTGCACAAAAATATCCATAAGTGTAGTATGAGTACACCATAGTCGGTACCCAGTAAGTATCAAAACTAACCTCGGTGGAGTAGTAACGAGGTACAGTCAAGACACTCACTGTCTAATAACCTGTGCAATATAGTATACAATAGTACTAAAAAACAACTAGCAGTGATAGCAATAAAAATCAACCAGTGATATAAACAGCAAGGCAACAAGAACACCATAATTATTTCTCAAACGAATCAAGAACACAAGTACAACCAATTAATCAAGTCCTTCAAATATATATCTTTCACATATAATTCTTTCGAATAAATACCTTCCGAGTATACTTATTTCAAATAAATATCTTTCGAATATAAAATTCTTTTAAATAAATATCTTTCGAATATACTTCTTTCAAATAAATATCTTTCGAATATAAATTCTTTCAAATAAAAGTCCCTATGTGACACCTCATTTCATAATCATAAAACACGGGTCTCAGTCCACTTTCATATTTTCATAATACAGGTCTCAGCCCACTTTCATATTTTCGTAGCACGGGTCTCAGCCTACTTTCATGTTTCCACGGCACCTCGTGCCCATATTTCTATCAAAACCGCACGGACAACTCACGTGCCAATAATAAAAATTATCATATTTTCCCCGGCACCTCGTGCCCACATTTCATATCTGTTGCGGCGTGCAACCCAATCCCATATAACATTAATCATACCTGTTGCGGCGTGCAACCCAATCCCATATAACATAATTCGCTCGGCACTAGCCACAGGCTCATAATTTCAACATAGATCAGACTATTATCAAGTTTACCAAAACAGCAAGACAAGTTGCACAAGATATAAAAATAAATACAAGAAAAATCACAACATCACATAAAAATTACCAACACAATAACCCCCACATCATCACATAAAAATTACCAACACAATAACCTCACATCATCACATATCATCCCTGACAATAGCTACCCTTATCTCTCCTATAGCCACCCTTATCACTCCTATAATAGCCACTTTAATCCCTCCGCCCTGACAATATAAATAGCCACCCTTATCGCTCCTATAATAGCCTTTCTTATCGCTCCGTTTAATAGCCTCTCTTATCCCTCCGCCCTGGCAATATCAATAGCCACCCTTATCGCTCCTATAATAGCCTCCCTTATCACTTCGCCCAGACAATATCCCAACACATAAAACAATAGTGAAATGCCACCCTTATGCCCGCATAGTGTCAACAATGGAATGCCACCCTTATACGCCGCATAATAGTAACCCAAATCATACAACAATTCACACAGAATATTATCACAACAGCACAACATCATCAACTCGTATATACAAATTGCCCGTAGGCCAAAACCATTCCAAAGGTACAACAAAGTTAATTAATTTCACAATAGATAGTCCACGGCTCAACACAATGTATATAAAATCTCAAAAACAACCACAAGGATGGGAAAATAACTCATCATAGGACAACACCTTCTTTAATCCAAATTTTAGATAAATATATAAAAGCCTCAATTTAAAATTATTTAATTAATTATTTACAAATGAAAAATTCATAATATGATTATTTCCAAGAAATATCAAATCAACAAACACATGGAATTCACATAAAAATCCAAGTGGCAATCACACCAAATTATCATATAAAATACAACCTCAACAAACAAGGAATGAGGCATGACAAATCAAGGATTTACTAAGTTCCAATAATTTTTCAATTTAGTACATAAGGGCGTCTACGAATTTCAACCGATATAATTTGCACATATAAACCAAGTACGTACTCGTCACCTCGCGTACATGATTTTCAATTACACAATTTTCACATAAGACTCAGTGCCTAAGGGATAATTCCACCACTCAAGGTTAGGCAAGATACTTACCTCGACAAAACTAAGTCAATGCTTTAAATGATCTTCGCGATTGAAGCCATCTCCGGACGGTTCAAATCTGAAATTCGCCTTTTAATAATACTACGATGGTCCACCACACTAAATAAATTTCAATCTACAACAATGCAACACAATTGCACCAATATTAGTAACAAATTTCTAGATTTTTGGTCATTTAGGTATTTTATCAAACACCTAGAGTACATAGCATATTACTACCTCTAGTAATGGTGTTTCTTCATCCAACAAACCCTCCTTCCCACCAACAATAGATACTAAACCATCATTTGTCTACAAACAACCTTCTTTAGCACCATTAAAATCATCAATGAACTCACATCCACCCAATTGTTGCTAAGTAATTCATTACAAAATCTCTATAACACCCAATAATCTAATTTTAAGTATTTATGGCTCCCAAGCACCATCCAATAAGTTTTAATACTTATTTCTTGCTCACATACTCGTAATAAATTCAGACATGTAAGTTTAAGGGTGAAGGATTACCTTTTTGGAAGAAATCTTGCAAAACCCTCCTTTGAGTTCTTGAAGAAATTTCTTGAAGATCTAAATATTTTATGTGTAGATTTCATCAATACTAGTGTAGAAATGATAGAATTTCATACCAAGATAATGGGGATTGCTTACCTTGAAGAAGAGAGGAGTTGGTGGTCTTGAGTTAGTGGAGAAGAGTTCCAAATTTTGTCCAAATGAAGTGGGAAAAATGAACCCCAAAATTGTATTTATAGGCCCAGATTTCTAGGTTTCGGATTCTAGGGCAACACTTCACTGCCAGCTCTTCTTTCGGATGCGGCCCCGGATGCTTCGCATCTGCAGTCTCCTCTACCAGCCTTTGGTACTTTGGTCATAACGGCTGGTAGAAATGTCCAAATGGCAAACGGTTATAAGCGTTAGAAACTAAACTTGAAGATCTTTCATTTGATAGGTTGTCCATCACATAACTCCTTATATATATGTAGGTACTCTCGTCCTAAGTTAGGTCTTGTGCCGAAACATAACAAATCGATTCGGAATGACCTCAAATTTTGCACATAAGTCGTAAATGACATAACAAAGCTATTCAAATTTCCTGAATCGAAGTCTAAGCCCGATACATCAAATTCAACTCCCGGTCAACATTTTTTTTAAAATCTTCCATTTTTCAACTTTTGCCAAAATGCGTCGAATTGTTCTACGGACTTCCAAATCCAAATCCGGACATAAGCCTAAGTCCGAAATCACCATACGAAGCTATTGATATTATAAAAATCCCATTCCGGAGTCGTTTGCTCAAAAGCCAAACTCCAGTCAACTCTTTTAATTTAAGCTTCAAAAATAAGAATTTTTCTTTCAATTAAATTCTGAATCTTCTGAAACCAAACTCGACCGCACACGCAAGTCATAATACATATTACGAAGTTGCTCGGGACCTTAAGTCGTTGAACAGAACGTTAATTCTCAAAATAACAAGTTGGGTTGTTACAATGTCGAACTCACTCATTTCGACGGCCCATTTGGCCAATCTGCCTGATAACTCGGGTTTGTGGAGGATATTTCGTAAAGGGAAGGTAGTCACCATAGCTATCGAGTGACATTGGAAGTAGGGCCTCATCTTCCTAGAGGCGACTACGAGATCTAAGGCCAGATTTTTCCAATGTGGGTAGCGAGTTTCTGCTCCCATTAAAATTTTGCTAACATAATAAATGAGAAATTGCGTACCTTCGTCCTCCCAGACTAAAACCGCACTTACCACATCTTTTGAAATCGCGAGGTAGACTAGCAATGTTTCACCTTCTTTTGGTTTTGAGAACAATGGAGTGCTTGATAAGTAATTCTTCAGATCCCTCAGAGCCTGCTGGAACTCCGATGTCCATTCGAAATTATTCTTCTTTTTGAGTTGTGTGAAGAAGCGATGACATTTTTCTGATGACCGGGAAATGAACCTGCTCAAAGTTGTTAATCTTCCTGTGAGACTTTGGACTTCCTTTACGTTCGACAATTGATCTGGGATATCCTCTATGGCCTTTATTTTGTAGGGGTTCACCTCAATTCCCCTTTGTGAGACCAGAAATCCCAGAAACTTGTCGGAACTGACCCCGAACGCTCACTTCTCAGGATTAAGTTTCATGTTATGCTTTCTCAGGATGTCGAATGTTTCTTGCAAATGCTTAAGATGGTCACCTGCATTCAAATACTTAACGAGCATATCGTCTATATAAACTTCCATAGTCTTTCCTATTTGCTTTTCGAACATCTTATTTATGAGCCGTTGATAAGTGGCTCCGGCGTTTTTCAACCCGAATGGCATTACATTGTAACAATATGTACCAAAATTTGTTATAAACAAAGTTTTTTCCAGATCTTCTGGGTCCATCTTGATTTGGTTGTACCCGGAATAAGCATCGAGGAAACTCATAAACTCGTGCCCGGTCGTGGCATCAATCATTTGATTGATATTTGGCAGTGGGAACGAGTGTTTCGGGCACGCCCTATTAAGGTCTTTATAGTCTACACACATGAAAATTTTATTTTTCTTCTTAGGAACTACTACTACATTGTCTAGCCAATCCAGATATCATACCTTTCGAACCGAACCGATTTTAAGCAAGTCGATTGCCTCTTCTTTGACGAATTTGTTTCTGGTCTCGGCAATAAGGCATTTCTTCTGCCTTACCGGAGGTACGTTAAGATCCAAACTCAGCTTTTACACAGCTATTTACGTCGGGATACCTATCATAGCCTCATGCGACCATGCAAAACAATCAGCATTAAATTTAAGAAATTCAATAAAACCAGACTTGAGCTTTGTGTGCAATCCTGTCCCCAAATGGAATTTTCTCTCTAGGAATTTCTCGAACAATGCAACTTGCTCCAGTTCCTCTGTGGATTTCGTTGTGTCCGTCTCTTCCGAAACTTGGAAATATCTTGGTACGTGATATTATTCTGACGACACTCCTTTCGGGCTAACTCCTTCTAGATTAGGAGTAGGTGTCGGTTCCTGTAATTTCTATGTCGTGCATTCCTTCCCTTTGCTACTGAAAACCGAAATTGCATTCATCTCCCTTCCTGCCGGTTGATCACTCCTTATCTGCTTGATTACTTCGGGCATTAGAAACTTTAGCAATTGGTGATATGTTAAGGGTACAACTTTCATCTCGTGTAACCATGGCCTTCCTAGGATGATGTTGTATCCCATGTCACCATCTACTACTTCAAAGAGAGTTTTTTTCATTATCCCTTCAGCGTTTGTGAGCAGCAAAATCTCTCATCGGGTAATCACGCTCGCAAGGTTGAATCCAGGGAGGAGCTTTGCTCCCAGGATAATGCTTCTGGTGAGTTTAGCTTGCTCCAATACTCTCCATTGTATGATATTAGCCGAACTTCCTGGATCCACCAGAACACGTTTAATCTTAAAATCTAACACATTTAAAGAAATTACCAGTGCGTCGTTGTGTGGTAACAGCAATCTGTCTGCGTCCTCCTTTGTGAAAGTGATATTATCTTCCCGGAGTCTTTTACTATGAGTTATTGATACTTTCGTCTTCTTTGCTACTGAAAAGGTGACCCCGTTAATCTCATCCCCTCTCTCCCCCTCCCCCTCCCCCCCGAAGATCATATTGATCATTTGGCATGGAGGTTCTTCTCCTGCTTTCGGAAGTTCCGCGTTATCTCTGTTACGACCATAATTGTTTTTAGCTCGGTCACTCAAGAATTCTATGAGGTAACCGTTCTTCAATAGTGTTGCCACCACCTCTCGGAGGTGTCGGCAGTCCCATATCCGGTGACCGTTCGTCCCATGGTACTCACACCATAAGTTGGGATCTCTATGGCTGGAATCAGATCTCATAGGTCTCGAGAATCGTGCATCTTTAATGTTTCTCATGGCTGAAACCAGCTCTACTATACCTACGTCTCCTTGTCCTGGAGAGATCTAGTGTTTCGACCATGATCGGTCCCTCTGTCAGTGATGAACTTGTTTGTTTCCCGAAATTTTCTGCCACGGCCTTCAATCTGCTCGTAAGGCAAAAACCGGCCCCTCGAAGTCCGTCTGTCCTCGTCGTTGTCATCCTTTGATTTTTCTCTACTCTTCTCCCGTCCTTTGGCCGATGATGTGGAACCGACCTGGTCATCTTCGATTCTTATCTTTGACTCGTACCGGTTATGGACATCTGTCCAAGTTGTTGCTTGGAACTCAAGCAGGCTCTCCTTCAGCTTCCGGAAAGCGTCTGAGCTTCTCGGGTTCAATCCTTTGGTGAATGCTTTAGCTGCCCATTCATCCGGGACAGCCAGGAGCAACATTCTTTGTTTCTGTAATCGGGTAACGAACTCTCATAATAATTCAAATTCTCTTTGTGCGATCCTGAATATGTCGGCCTTCCGGGATTGTACTTTTTTGTCCCCGACATGAGCCTTGATGAAAGAATCCGCGAGAATCTCAAAGGAATCTATGGAATGCTCGGGTAATAATGAATACCACGTTAGGGCTCCCCTCGTGAGAGTTTCTCCAAATTTCTTTAGCAGCACAGATTCAATTTCGTGAGGAGATAGATCATTTCCTTTTACCGCCGTTGTGTAGGTGGTAATATGCTCTTGTGGGTCTGAAATCCCGTCATACTTTGGCATTTCAGGCATTCTAAACCGCTTCAGGATTAGTTCTTGTGCCACACTCGGCTTATACGGAAATTGAGTATACTTCTTCGAGTCTGATCCTTTAAATATTGGCGGCTTATACGGGATTTGGTCCATGCGGGCGTTTACTTCCCTCATAAACCGTAAAAGTTCATTCTTCAATGGGTCGCTCTCATTGTTGAGACCGGATCTGCTCCCCCCAGCCCGCCGGAGCCAACTTTGCCCCTAGGATTGTTGTTGTCAACTCTCTGCGTCATTTGGTTTGCGGGAACACCTGGAGGAATTGGATCTCGTCTGTTTGCATTATCCGAAGCCCCTGATAGCGTCTGCTTCAGTTCTGTCATAACCCAATCCTGCCACGTGAGATGACCTAGAATAATTGTCTGTTGCTCTCGCAGGATCCCCACCGCATCCACGACATGCTGCTCATCAGCATCATCGGGAGTTGTGTCTCGAAGTTGAGGGTTCTGCCTGTCATGCATCGGCGTGGCGTCATTTCCCTCATTGCGGGTGTCACTGATTGAATCCTCAAAATGAGGTTGATCCCCTCGAATCTCAGGGTTGTGCGTGTTGTTAACGCTATTATCTGCCATTTTTTATGAATTTGTCTAAGACAAAATAATCAAATCGCGTTAGTGAAAAAAAAGGCAAGGATCAATTTAGTTGCACGACTGTCTAGGCCCTACGGTGGGCGCCAAACTATTTACCCGTAAAATGGTACAGTTGAATTCATATGTGGTTCCTAGACAAATAAATTAATTTGATCCTAAAATAATGCAATAATTGAAGAAATGTACAATACTTAGCCTTGAAATGTTGATGAAGCAGCAGAGATGACAGTTTCGGGAACAAGGTTTCCGGGCACAGCAATGATGAGATCAAAAAGCAAGAAAGTAAGATTGTAAGCTTTATATAGAATATAGTATATGTTTAGCTAGAAAAATTTGTGTGCTCTACAATGATCACTGAGCTCACTATTTATTGCTATGTCTAGGGAAGGAGGTTATAGGATCCTGCCCTCCTTTAATGTCAATTATGAGGGTCATTAATGAAGATGTAACGGTGAGCATAAATAATAAATTCTCTGTAACGGACCGTCGTTCTTAAGGTTGCAGAATATTCTCTATTAAACGCTACCGGGCGCAAAGCATTTAACACACATTTATGAACGTTATCCTTTCCGGTGACAAGCGAAATGGCTGCGTTCGGTCTTCGACCATTCCCGTCTTGGATTCCACGTGTCCTCCCTTTAGACGACCACGTATCATATTATATTTCACCCTATACAACATTTATGCATATGTAACTAGTATGTAATTTCAACACATAAAGTTCTCAACTAATAAGCCCCTTTGACGCATTTGTTATTATTCCAACCATGCAAATTTTTTTCTTCGGATCAAATTTGTTGCATCATATTGTAAACCCATAAAGGAAGAAAATGGAATTAATACGTGCAATGCAATCCACATAGATATGTATACTTTTAGCAAAATCAGGATAAGCTTGCAAAGTAGAATCCGTAGTTATAATTTGAAGTGAACCTGTATTTTTCGTTTTTGTTGGTTAAAAGTTAAATAATCGCCTCAGTACGCAGCATCATCTTTAGGTTTTGTGAGCAGGTATTAGTATATGACAAAGTCCATCTCCATCAATTTTGTCACGTCGGCGGATCCAAGAATTAAATTCTATGGGTTCAGTCTTTATTTTTAGTATTAAACTAATTATAATTTAAAATTATGAGTTCATCTTTACTCATTGTTATAATTTTAGTAAATTTTTACACATAAATTTATATATTGCATAAAAAATTGGTTCAATTGAACTCGTCGGTATTATGCTACATCCACCCCGCTTACATGTCATTGGAAAGTTGCGCTTAATTCCTCGGAAATTTGTTCTTCTAAATTTTTTTAATAGAAGAATATATATCCTAAGGGTGTTATCTCGGAAAAGAATGGTTAAAATCATGTAGAAGGCACAACTTCTTAAAAAGGATACTTTAAATCAAATTAGTTTTCTCTTCCTTAATAAATATTATATATAGAGAGAGAATATGGTTAAAAAGACACAACTTTTTTGAAAGGACATTTCAAATCAAAATAGTTTTTTTCCTTAATAAATAATACTATTACTATTAAATAAATATATATATTTTTACAAATAGGATATTTAGAAGGGTATTTTTAGTAATTTAAGTTTTAACTTAAGGACTATCTATTTTTAATATAATATAGATAAATATAGATATAGATGATATGGCACGATGATATGATGATTTAGCAAAAAGTGTTATTGCCCCTCAACAATTGAAAATGAATTTATTATATCCTCCATTTGATTTTGATTTCAAAAATACCTTCGTCTTTAGTATATATGCTCAAATCTCCTTTAGGAAAATTGATGGAGATCCCTAGTAAGATCTCTATATTTTAATAAATCAAATTAATATTGATGATAGTGTTAATTCAAAATTTTCAATTGTAGTGGTCTTATTTATTACATCCTTCATTAATTTAATTTTCATTATCTGCTAATAGCTGTGCTTAGGTCAAATTAATTATAATGTATATGCATGTAATTGTGACAAAATCTATGCTTAATTAAATCCATTTAGTTTGTCTTTTTATCCCAAATCCTATTACTTTAATCTTATTGGAGATACTTCTCGTTTAGAAAAATACGATATGCTAATAATTTGTCTTTAGCCTATACTTTTTTATAATTGTTATCAATTGTGTCTCATAGCAAGTGGATAAATTATCATATTTTATTAGTAAATGCAATAATTTGAAGCATGATACTGAGTAATTGAAAATGTTCAAAAACACTTATTAAACAGTTAAAACTATCCAAATATACTCGGACACATATTTGAACCTTTTTAAATATTTAGAGTATATTTAAGACAAAAGATAAGTTCAGATCTTCTATGAGCCGATAGATTAAAGTAGGGCATATATACGACACTTTTCAAACATTAGGGGCCATTTGGCCCTTTTCTGAAAAATAAAATGGAACAGAATATAAAGAAGCAAAACGGCTATATTATTCAAAAAAAATTAGGTATTTGAATTTATCAAGCTCTACTCAACCTTCTTTTAAAAAATCAGGCGTCTCAATTCTAAAGCTCAACTCAACCTTCTTGATTCAAAAGAATTCTCAATCTCAACTCAACTTTATTCAAAAGAATTCTCGAGGTCAATCGAACCGAACTCTGCGACATTGCCATAATGGCCGATCGTACAAGTTTCAATTTCTTGTAATTTTAACAAATTATTGAAATCAGATGGTTTCGATTTCAACTTTTTTCTTTCTTTCTTGAATTTCAATTAATTGGATTAATCGAATGGTTGTGAACCTTCATGCTTTATTGGATTTGGTTAGGAACAGGGTTTGGGAAAATTTCTTTGAATGTTTTCTTTGTCTATTGGTCTGAGGGTATATCTCATTGCAATTTAGTTGGTTATTAAAAATTATATGGCATATGGGAGTTTCTAGGGTAATGACCAATATGCAATTGAGTGGTATGGGAGGGCCTACAGAAGGGGGAAAGTTTGATTATTTCCTCAGGCAAATAGGCCTATTCTTTTGTATGGTAATTAGAGGATTTAAACATTTCATTTCTCCCTACATTTTTACTGCAAGAGTGCTACTTGATGGTCCCGTGTGATCATTCTTATGTAGTCTCAAGGCATACATAATTAATTGAAGTTTGGGCTGGGGTATCATGAATGTTACAGGTAAATGATTCGTCGTCAGGCAAATACTTTTCGTTTACGGGTTCCAGTGAACGACCTACTAGACGACGGCGTGGGAAAAATGTTCATACTAATTTAGATTTCTTAATAGCCTTCAAATCATTAACATTTGAAATCAGCTAACTCCAACCCTTTAAATTAATTTCAGAATCTCTTGTGTGTTTCATATTTCTACCGTGGATATAATTCTCATAGCATCACTGAGTTGAAAAGTATCATAATTCTCGGTAGTTATAAACTCTTAACTAAGGATAAGCTCAATAAAATTAGTGTTCCTAAAGCTAAATTTTAATAACTAACTTTAAATTTATTTAATAATTTTTTTTATATATACCAACCTGGCAAAAAGTTAGTGTGACCTTTCTTTTTATCATAATTGTTGGTTATAGGGTAGTATTCTTACGAGACATAAAATATTTAACTTTATTTAGACATACTACTATTTATATTAGTAAAGGTTAATGCAAGTTAACAAGATGTTATACATGTTTTACAATACATTGCCTGGATTTTGTTGTAAAAACTTTTATGTACTAATATAAAGATTTGGATAGTTTAGTTCTAATTTTTTAAAAATATTTTTATTGTCTTTCTTACTTTTTTTTATTTTATTATTATAAAGATCTTATACTTTTTTTTCTTTCTTAATGTTGTCTGGTAAAAAATAAAATCTTAAAATTTATTATTAAAAAAATTTTAGCCTCAAAATTTTAGTGACTTAAAGCAAACTAAAGGCTTACTAGCCTCCCTTTAATTTAAACTGCCACTGCGCTTAAGCAGAGCAACTTGTTTGTCCTTTGGATTGTAGAAGATTGAATACCCCATGGAAAGCATTGCAGCAGTAGTTATTTATCTCATCAGAGCACTTGTATACTTATCAGAAAATGAAAAAATGGAAAATAAATGACTGTAACATGACTATCTTTATAAAAAAATGATCAAGTATATTAATAAACTAAATATCTTTGACGAGTTTTCTTTTTCTTGAAATTTTAATAATGATAGTCTTATGTTTTATCAAATGAATGTACCCTCTTCTTAATTACTACATTTAGAATTGCTAGGCTTTCCTTCAAGGAATCATTGTTTGGATGGAATTTTAGAATTGCTAGGCTTTCCTTCAAGGAATCTTTGTCTTTAAAAATGATTCGATTGTCTGATTGATTGTGAACTTATCTCAAGTTAGATTGAACATATTTAGGCAGGTTGAACTTTGTTTTAAGAACTTGAAAGCTATAGGAAAATATTTCTCAATTGAATTTTTAAAATGATTACAATATCCCAGGAAGAATATACGAGCGAATAGTATGAAATTTTTAGGATATTTTGAAGAAATTAAAAAAAAAGTTCATGTTTGAAGCCAACAATTGTGATTTGCATATTTCTTTTTACCTTTTTTCTTGGATTTACATAAAATTGTCTTTGCATGTGCAATGTCATTTTAAGACTTCTCTTACTTATAAAAAAAAATCTGGATAAACCACGTGTCATTTTAAGATTTTTCTTAGTTATACTAGTACTAGTAAAAGTTGGCTCGTGCCAGCACAATATTTTAATTGTAATTATTGAGGTGAAAATCATTTACATCCCCCAAGTTTACTCTAAAAATCAAACACATCCTTCAATTTTGAACAATTATCATTTTCATTCTTTCGTCCTACACAATATCTTTTTTACCCTTGACATTTTCAACTCTCCAGATATGTTATACCTTTTTAATATTATTTAGATATTTTTTAATGCAGGTATTTATTCATAAGTTAAAAATATTATATCTTATTTATATAATTTAATCTAAGTTCACTAACATTATAAATAAAATAATTATATTATGAATTTATTACAAAATTTATTGCTAGTTTTTTATTATTATTATTATTATTATTATTATTATTATTATTATTTTAATATTATGTATATTAAAATACATATAATGTATGTTGGTGTGTGCGTGTGATTTTCAGTTCCACTATTTATTATTATCTATGGTGTATATAAATTTTTGAGTTTTGATTGTTAATACTAGATTTTTTTTAAAATTATAATTAAAGTTCATGTAAAGTTTAAATTGATAATTTTTGCAAATTTATTATAAAATTTACCTCTATTTTACACCCATTATTTTTTTATTACCTGCATTGTATAATTTATAAAATTTTCACTCTCTTTTATTCTCAATTTTGTAAATAAATTTTTGATTGCTATTAATAAAATTACTTATATGAGTAAATTATTTATTGTAATTTTTTTTATTTTTCTCATTTATTTCACTATTGAACATCATTAACTTATATGCTTGACTACTACTTCTCACTCTTTTTGGTTACGAAAAAAAAAATTTAATTTTTCTATAGGTAAGTCGATAATATAAATTAAAATAAAAAATATAATTATATTAAAGAATAAAAATAAGAGATAAAAACTGTAGTGGGTAGAATAGGCATTTTAAAAAGTCATCTTTAATATGAGGAGTGGAATGATAATTGTTCAAAGTTAGAGGATGAGTTTAATTTTTAAAGCAAACTTGGGGGATATAAATGATTTTCACCCAATTATTGCCTAAAGCTTAAATACCACTGCATAAACTGGCCATCACATATAATTTTTACTGTCAACATGCGGCAACCCGAAGCCCACATATTAATTTCCTAAAATTAAATAGAAATTCTACTAGTACTGCATTACTTTGCAGCTAAAGGTGGGAACGAAAAGCAAACAAAGTTGCTTTAGCAGATTATCTACACAGTAAGCACTGTGTTAATGAAAGAGAAAATTTGAACTATATCCTCAACTTCTTCAAACAAGTATAGATAAATAATTTTCGAATTGATTTTTAGAATTTTATATAGCTCATATTCATTTTTCTCCATCTTGTAATTGATTGAAGAAATAATTACATGAAAATACAGTTTGACCCATTGTACATTGCCAAAATTGACGCATATTTGCAAATTCTTACCCACTTTGGCTTAAAAGTAAGTTCGGTTTGATTAAAAAAATAATATTTAATTGTTTATATTTTTCAAAAACCTTTCTTTCCGACATAAATTCTACAAAAATAATGGTTACCTGTTTCTATTACGAATAAGTTTTTTTTTTGTAGAAATTGTGAAAAGAGATTACTTACTTTTATTTTTTTGTCACTTGGGTTGACAAAATGACGACAAGGAGTACGTTGGGTCTCAGACACCACATTAGTACATGAATTTGTTGCATCCAGTGGCTGGTCAACCCTATCAGGTTGAGGATTTACAAAATACCCAACTGCATAATAATATAACTTCTTGTCATGGCTAAAAAAAAAAAAAAAAAAAAGGGGGGGGGGGGGGGGTAACACATGTAATACTCACATCCAAATTAATAATACTGTTATAAAATAAAAACTGTAAAGTAAAGACAAGTATAGAGAGAAACTGATATATTATTCAAACTTCAAACTTATGTACATAATGAACTGAAAACTCCTCTATTTATAGAAGAAAGGAAGCAGTTGCGAGGCTTTTCAGGAAGCAGTTGCGAGGCTTTTCTTTAGCTGTTTGTAAGCTGTCTGCATGAGCTGCTTGCAACCTGCCTGTTTAATAAGAAGTTGCTGCAAATCATTTCATTGAGCTGCTTGCAACCTGCCTGCATCAGCTGCTTGTAGATAAATTTTAACAGAGTACTAAATGGATAATCTTTTTCAGGAAGATTATCTATAGCGGAGTAATAAATAAACATCCACAATATAATTATTTTCATAACACTCCCCCTTGGATGTTCATTAAAAGGTATTGTCCCTCGTTAAAACCTTACTAGAAAAAACCCAGTGGAAAAAATTCTAGTGAAGGAAAAGGAGTACACATATTTAGTAATACGTATTTCTAGCTACCTCATTAAAAACCTTATAAGGAAAACCCTGTGAAAAAAAATCTTAGTAAGGAAAAAAGAGTACATCGCGTATTTTACTCCCCCTGATGAAAACCTTGTTTCAAATATTTGAGTCCCGGCATTCCAATCTTGTATACCATCTTCTCAAAAGTTGAAGTTGGCAAAGATTTAGTGAATAAATCTGCCGGATTATCACTTGAACGGATTTGCTGCATATCAATGTCACCATTTTTCTGAAGATCGTGTGTGTAGAATAATTTTGGTAAAATGTGCTTCGTTCTATCTCCTTTTATAAATCCTCCCTTCAATTGGGCTATGCATACAGCATTGTCTTCGTATAAAATTGTGGATCTTTTATCACACTCCAAACCACATTTTTCTTGAATAAAATGAATCACTGATCTCAACCATACGCATTCCCTACTTGCTTCATGAATAACTATTATCTCAGCATGATTTGAAGAAGTAGCAACAATTGACTGCTTTGTGGAGCGCCATGATATGACAGTACCTCCACATGTAAACATGTACCCGATTTGAGATCGAGCTTTATGGGGATCAGATAAATAACCTGCATCTGCATCACCAACAAGATTTGCACTACCTTTGTTAGCATAAAACAAACCCATATTAAGAGTTCCCTTTAAATATCACAAAATATGCTTAATCCTATTCCAATGTCTCCGAGTAGGAGAAGAGCTATATCTTGCTAGTAAATTAACAGAAAATGCTATGTCAGGCCTTATAGCATTAGCAAGATACATAAGTGCACCAATTACACTGAGATAAGGTATTTCAGGACCAAGGAGTTCCTCATCCTCTTCTGAAGGTCGGAACGGGTCCTTATTCACTACAAGTGATCGAACAACCATTGGTGTACTCAATAGGTGCGCTTTGTCCATGTAAAAGTGTTTTAAGACCCTTTCTGTATAGGCAGATTGATGCATAAAGATACCGTTTGCTAAATGTTTAATTTGCAATCCAAGATAGTTTTGTTTTTCCAAGATCTTTCATCTCAAATTCTTTCTTAAGATATTCAGTTGCCTTTTGGAGCTCTTCTGGAGTTCCAACAAGATTTATGTCATCAACATAAACAACAAGTATAACAAATTCTAATGTCATTTTCTTTATAAAAATACAAGGACAAATAACATCATTTATGTAACCCTCTTTCAGTAAATATTCACTAAGGCGATTATACCACATGCGCCCAAATTGCTTTAAACCTTACAAAGATCTTTGTAATCTGATTGAATACATTTTCAGAGATTTCGAATATGCTTCAGGCATTTTAAATCCTTCAGGGATTTTCATGTAAATCTCATTATCAAGTGACCCGTACAGATAAGCTGTAACCACATCCATCATATGTATTTCAAGTCTTTCACGTAAGGCTAAACTGATAAGATATCGAAATGTTATAGCATCCATAACTGGTGAATATGTTTCTTCGTAATCGACTCCAGGTCGTTGTTTGTGCGACAAGGCGAGCCTTGTATCTTTCAATTTCATTTTGGTCATTCCTTTTTCGCACAAAAATCCATTTATGACCAACTGGTTTTACACCAGCAGGTGTTTGGACTACTGATCCAAAGACCTCTCTTTTAGAAAGTGCATTCAATTCTGATTGAATTGCCCCTTGCCATTTTGGCCAATCAGATCTTTTTTGACATTCTTCGATAGATCGGGGTTCACAATCCTTACTATCTTGTATAATGTTAAGTGCAACATTATATGCAAAAATATTATTCACCACTATTTCAGATCGATTTAAATTAATCCCATCACCAGTAGAACTTATTAAAAGTTCCTCACTCACTTGAGTCTCGGGTTCATTGATTTCTTCAGGAATCTTAGAACTAATCAGATCTTGGGTCTCTTCAGGAGATCCCTTCATAATATCATTTTGATCATTTGTCGATTTTTTTTTTCTTCTAGGATTTCTATCCTTAGAACCCAAAGGCCTATCACGCTTCAGGCGTGCTTTAGTTCACTAGTTCTTATGCTAGTAGATGGTCCTGCTGCGACATCAATTCGTATAGGCACATTCTCTGCATGGATATGTGACTTAGTTATCCTTTTCAAATCAGTAAATGCGTCTAGCTTTTGATTTGCTATATTTTATAAATGGATGATCTTCTGGACCTCCTGATTACATATAGGGGTACGTGGATCAAAATGAGATAATGATGAAACTTTTCACACAATTTCTCTTTTGATTTCCTTTTTCTCTCCCCCTAATTGTGGAAAATTTGTTTCATCAAATCGACAATCGGCAAATTGAGCAGTAAATAAATCTCCCGTCAATGGTTCAAGATAGCGAATAATAGAGGGTGATTCAAACACAATATATATTCCTAACCTTCTTTGGGGGCCCATCTTACTCCGCTTTGGTGGTGTTACTGGCACATATACAGCACATCCAAAAATTTGTAGATGGGCAATATTTGGTTCATGACCAAAAATTAATTATGACAGAGAATATTTATTATAATGTGTTGGTCTGAGACAGATAAGTGATGCTGCGTGCAAGATAGCATGGCCCCAAACAGTAGTGGGCAATTTTGTTTTCATAAGTAGTGGTCTTGCTATCAATTGCAGCCATTTAATAAATGACTCTGCAAGGCCATTTTGAGTATGAACATAAGCTACAGGATGTTCAACGTTTATTCCAACTGATAGACAGTAATTATCAAAAGCTTGAGATGAGAATTCTCCAGCATTATCAAGGCGAATAGCCTTTATAGGATAATCTGGGAATTGTGCCCTTAATCGAATTATTTGGGCTAATAACTTTGCAAACGCCAGGTTGCGAGATGATAGTAGGTAAACATGAGACCATCTTGAAGATGCATCTATTAGGACCATAAAATATCTAAACAGCCCACTTGATGGGTGAATAGGTCCATATATATCCCCATGTATACGTTCTAAAAAGGTAGGGGACTCAATGCCAACCTTCATTGGTGATGGTCTAGTAATCATTTTGCCTTGATAACAAGCATCACAAAAAAATTCATCATTTGTAAGAATCTTCAGGTTCTTTAATGGATGCCCACTCGAATTTTCAGTAATACGTCTCATCATTATTGATCCAGGATGGCCCAAATGGCCATGCCAAAGCACAAAAGTATTTGAATCAGTAAACTTCTGATTTACGATAGAGTGTGCTTCAACCGTGCTAATCTTTGAATAGTATAAGCCAGAAGATAAAGTTGGTAACTTTTCTACAATGCATTTCTGGCCAGAAATATTCTTTGTAATACAAAGATATTCCACGTTCATTTCATCTATTGTCTCAATATGATACCCATTTCGACGGATATCTATAAAACTCAACAAGTTTCTTCGGGACTTGGAGGAGAATAATGCATTGTCTATAATAAGTTTTGTTCCCTTAGACAGAAATACAATAGCTCTTCCGGAGCCTTCAATCAAACTTATATTACCAGAAATTGTAGAAACATTTGCTTTTTCCTTATGCAAATAAGAAAAGTATTTCTGATCTTTGAATATGGCATGAGTTGTTCCACTATCAATTACACAAATATCTTCATGATTGGTCTTTGATCCAAACATAATTTGAGGATTATCCATATTCTTCAAAATGATATAAACAAAATAAATATGATAGTAAACATTATTATCAAAGCATAACTTTTATTTATGTACAACAATTACATAACCATACTATCTACTACAAATAATAAAAATTAAAATATTTACATTTTTACATATTCACTACCGATCACATGACTTGTTTCTCCTTCTGGGAGTGCAAAATAATCAGCTACATCCAAATGCATGAAGTCTAAATTATCTTCAGAAATAAATTTTGCTTCAGCATTTTTCTCTGTCTTATTCAGGGAGGCTTGATACAGCTCAACCAGGTGCTTTGGCGTATGACATATACGTGACCAGTGCCATTTTCCTCCACATCTATAGCATGTATTTTTTGGCTTTGCTTCTTGCACCGCTTCATGCTTTTGTTCCTTCCTTTTCCACTACTGGTGGTGAGGAGGGTTCTTTGGTTCATTGTTATTACCACGATTAGAGTTTTCTCCCCGACCACGGCCATGACTACGACTGGGGCCACGTCCTCTTCCACGCTTAGCTTGGTGGAAGTTCGTCTCATTCACTTCAGGGAATGGACAAGAACCAGTAGGTCAACTTTCATGGTTTTTCATTAATAGCCAATTATGTTGCTCGGCTACAAGAAGATGTGAGATAAGTTCAGAATACTTTTTAAATCTCATCTCTCGATATTGCTGCTGCAGGAGCATATTTGAGGCATGAAAAGTGGTGAAAGTTTTCTCCAACATATCATGATCAGTAATATTATCACCACATAATTTCAATTGGGAAATAATTCTTTTCGGGTAAACAATAGTTCTAGATTTAAAATCTTGTAGCCTTAGATGAGTCCAATCATAACGTGCATGTGGAAGAACAACCATCTTCAGGTGGTCATATCTATCTTTCAAACTATTCCACAGTATGACTGGATCTTTAACAGTAAGATATTCCATTTTCAGGCCCTCATCAAGGTGATGGCGTAGGAATATCATTGCTTTGGCACGGTCTTGGTTTGATGCCTGATTTTTATCTTTGATGGTGTCTGCCAGACCCATCGCATCAAGATGAATTTCGACATCAAACACCCAAGACATGTACCTTTTGCCCGATATATCCAGGGCTACAAACTCAAGTTTAGAAAGATTGGACATTATTTAGAAAAAGAAAGTTCGTACCTCTGATACTTTCAAAGTATTTTCTCGAGATGGCAGAGTCTCGTGCTGATAACGTGTTATAAAATAAAAACTGTAAAGTAAAGACAAGTATAGAGAGAAACTGATATATTATTCAAACTTCAAACTTATGTACATAATGAACTGAAAACTCCTCTATTTATAGAAGAAAGGAAGCAGTTGCGAGGCTTTTCAGGAAGCAGTTGCGAGGCTTTTCTTTAGCTGTTTGTAAGCTGTCTGCATGAGCTGCTTGCAACCTGCCTGTTTAATAAGAAGTTGCTGCAAATCATTTCATTGAGCTGCTTGCAACCTGCCTGCATCAGCTGCTTGTAGATAAATTTTAACAGAGTACTAAATGGATAATCTTTTTCAGGAAGATTATCTATAGCGGAGTAATAAATGAACATCCATAATATAATTATTTTCATAATAAAAATACAACTTTTTGATAACACTCAAATTGTTTAAATTGTTAATTGTAGAGTGCACTACCTTTGTCACAAACATTTGACTAAAACAAATACAATCGAGTTATGTACATTCCTATTCCTACTATTTAGAAGCGGGAGTTTAGCAGCTCTTCGTCGTCCTCAGAGGGGTACTTTGGTAATTCCATGCGTGATCCTTCTGTCATGATTTTCGAATGTCTACTGTGCACTTTCTGGTAGTTTCATGACTTGAATCTTTCCCCGACTTTTGCATAAATAACAGCAAAATCAAGGGCAACATTAAACCTGAAAAGGAGGCACTACAGTGGGACCCACCACTGACGACTAAGGCTCTCCGTCGTTTTGCTCTTCTTCAGCCTAAAGCTTTCCCTCTCCGATGAATCTAACATTTAAGTTCACTAGAGCTCTCTGTCCCTTACCTCCCCGGATATACTCTCTTCCTTATTAGATTTGAAATTTAAATTAGGAACTTTTTTAGGCTGCATATTTAATTCTTTTCTGCTATTTTTCGTATTTGTTGATTACAATTTTAAAAAAAACTGGCAACGGCTACAGTCCAGGGGGTCCTTATCCAATTGAAGGGTTTAGATTTATTCTCACAGTAGTCAGTCATAGAGAATTTTATTCTTAATGATATCTGCCATTAGAAAAGCACATGGAGTAACGAGAGCATGTGATAGTGATACCACTCAATTTGCTGTTTGCACTTTTACGGAGTGGAAGTGTGGAAACCAGAAAATTATTTATCAACACTCCTTTCACAAGAGTTAACGAAGAACATATAAATTTGAAGTATCATTTGTATTAGGATTCTATCCATTATTTTCAGCTTTTATTTTGGCTGGAGCTTGGCCAAGGAGTTGTTTGGAGCTGATTATTAGAATATTTAAAAAGAAAAATATTAATGCTTCATAATCTCTATTTAGCATTTCCTGCAATTATGTTTCTGTTTCTTTTATGTTCTGGGATAGAAAGAATTAGAATGCATTTTTATTTCAATTTTAAAGTTTGAAATTTTGTGTCGATCTGAGAAAATCTTTATGATAATTTCCTTCATGTATGAGAAATCCTCTAATCTGCTGTGAATGAAACCATAGTTAATGGAGGTGTAACTTTTTTGTCCTCCGAGTCTTGTGAATGAGATGAAAACTTTAAGGAGCTGTTAGAGAATGCATAGAAGATGCTTGATACAAGTGTTTTTCAAAGTTCATTTTCTTAAATGCAAAGGGAAAGGGAAAGAGAAAGAACTCCTAAAAGAAATAATCCAAAGGTGATTGTTTTATTTTGGCTGCAACTTTCGCTATGTATTGGAGTAATTACATACTTTGTTGTGGTTATGATTTTGGAAACTACTGCTAAAAGAGATGATAATACGTACAACAGGGAGGCAAATTGAAGAAAAAGCCAAGCAATACTTTATACGTTTGAAGAAACTAACAACATAGCTAAGTAATGATAGTTCTACTTAACAACATCAATTAGCAACACAATGCTGTGACAAAAAGTTTTCACTTCTCTGAAATTTGCTCTTGGTATCCCAAGAAGTTGCTGGTCGAAATCGTGGAACTATCGCTCGAGAAGTAAGAAGTTGATCCCTCTCGTATCTGTCCATTTTTTTGATGGTGAAGGAAGAAATTATGACAATAATTGCGAAAATAAAAACGAAGCATGCGGCAAGGCCTCCCAATCCAAGAACCCAATCGGGAATCTTCGTTCCTCTTTTATGATGATGAATGGAACTGGCTAGCTATCGAACAGGCTTGTGAACTAGGGACTCCGTTTCGGGATCTTCATCTGTGAGAAGCGGAAAAACCATCAAAAAACGACGATTGTTCGTGGAGGTTCTGAGGCTCAATAAGATAAGTTAATCGGAGTTCCCGGAAGGAGGTCCCACCATTTACTTGTGTGAGTTGGAGAAGAAAGTTTTAGAAGGCTATGACTCTATAAGTTTCGCATCTACTATTTATTTAGGTGCAAAGAGTTCGTCCTTATTCAAAAAGATAAAGTCACGCGGCCCCTCAAAATAGAGAATCCGTTTCTCCACTTGAGGAAGGGGAGTAAAAAAATGTGAAAAAGAGCAAAATCTCCATATGACCATGCCCGAGTTGTGTTAAGCTAAGTGGCACTTGAATTAGAAGTAGTCATCGGACAGGTCTTGGATAGATCTCAAGCGGGAAAGAAAATCAACGACTGGAGTGGGAGAGTCAGAGTCAAAAAGAGGATTCCTCACGTTCATGATGCATCATAATCAAAAGGCCGTAAAGTAATAAACTGCAAGTAAGTTAAATTTGTTGTCACATTATTATGTAAGTTACTCCTTGGTCGAAAAAAAATACGCCATCATATATCACATGTAATGACGTTGAGATTGCTTTGTGCATACTCTATTTATGAATCTTGAGCTACTTATCTTGGATGAATCGTTATTATGTCATTCATATGCTTGGTTGAAACAGGGCCGGAGGTAGCACTTGAGGGCTTTGCTGAAGTAGTTCGTATGGAACCTGAGAAGGCTGAGTGGTAAGGGGTTGAAAGTAATAAACTTTTTTTTTTTTGCAGTATGATAGTTAATAAACTCTTTATCATAACAAAAGTATGATAGATAATAAACTCCTTATCAAAAAAAAGTATGGTAGCTGGTAAATTGATCAGCTACCTCTCATGTGTATTGCCCTATAAAGAGAATTGACAGGCGATTTATCTGTGGGATTTATGATATTGAAGACGGGTGGGGTACTGGATGTTGATGTTTTCTTAGTTAGAAAAATTAGTTTGATGATTTTATGCAATTAGATTTCAAGGCGATAACCTTCTGTATAATTAACCCCAATATTTTCTTTTTTGAGATGCCTTAGAACTCTAAACTACCATCTTATTGTTGTAGTGTGTCTGCGATTATGATTGAAGAGGTACTTCGATAGGTACTCTAACTGTCCTCGATAATCTCGAACTCCACCTTCTCGATTCTACCGGAGAAGAGCGCAGGCCCTCAGTTAGAGTAGATGGAGATCACAAGTGACATGCTTAAGAGGTGGAAAGAGAGTGTTGAAAAAGAATAAGAGGACTGTACGTTCAGCTTTTAAACGCAATGACGCAAGGAGAATTTTAACAGGCTTTGCCGATAATTCGGCAGAATGTCCAATTTTGGTGGCTTAACATGCAATCATATACTATATCTCAGAAGGCATATCTCAAGGTTAACTTTCCAATACTTATTACCCATGAATGTGAACATGTAAAATTGTGGTGGTTAATGGAAAAAACCTTTCTTGCTTTAGATCATTGTCAATGACAGACACGCTAGGTCATCATAACTTAAAACCCTCTCATTAGGAATGGAAATTTGGTTTGTCCGTAATTATGACATTCTAATTCATTTATCTAAACAATTAGTTGCCTTTGTTTTGTTGTCCCATATAGTGATTTCTTTTGTGAATGATCTTTTATGATATGATAATAGAGTGGAAGAAATTATGGTGAAGAAATGAAATGGTATACCTTAATTACCTTAAGAGTATATTTTGTTCCCAAGCGAGTTGCAATATAGGACACCCAAATTTTATTTCTTTTTTTTATATGTCAAAACTGAATAGTCAGTATATGTTCCTCATTAGAACATGCTACCAAGCTCGAAGTTTAGATTGCATTGAAGTCAACTAATGTTCTAAGAAAAGTATCTAGCAACAAGATTAGCCTTGTGATATCTCAGGGACTGAGAAGTTTAATATTTTTTGTTTTCATGAAAAATCAGCTATGTCCAGGTGTGCTATAACAGGGGCTTTGAAAGTGCTAATAGGTGTACAATCTCTACCATTCACTCTGTAATGTTGTAGGCTAATAATCATAGTGACTGATGTTGACTTTATTTTCTTATTGTATCTAAATGTCAGAAATCATCCACTTCTTATCTGCTGCAAGTGCAGTATTCTTTCTTTTTAGTTGAGACAGTTGTGAAGTGTGAATTTTTCTACAGCTATTGCTCTTGGTGTTTATGGTTACCTGTTGTGATACTATTCTATTTTGTGCAATTTATGCATGCCGAGAAAATTTAAGATTTGCTAATCAGGGGCGGATGCAACATACACCTACTGGGTTCAACTGAACCCAATATTATCGACGTAAAGCATAAATTTATATGTAAAAGTCACTAAATTTACAACAAATAGTATATATGAACTCATACCTTTAAAATATAACGGGTTCAATATTAAAAACTTTAAATGTTGAAGCCATAAAATTAAAATTCTACATCCGCCTCAGTTGCTAATAGAATCCTTGTACTGCTTCATTGTCACGACCCAAAATCCAACTAGTCGTGATGGCACCTAACCCAACCCGCTAGATAAGCCAGTTATCAACTATCTAATTCCAATGAAATTTAACAAGACAATTAAGTAACAAAAAATATCTAAATCTTATGCATTCCCCAAGGACTGATATACATTCCTCAATCACTCGGTACTGTATATGGCCAATCCGGCCCAGGGAAGATCCATCCAGAAATATACACATCAACTGATCATCAGTCACTCAGTACTGAGTAGGGCCAATCCAGCCCGTGAAAAAGATCCATCTCCAGGTATATAATGCTTCGGACAAGATCCATGTCCAGGGAAGATCCATCCCTCAATAATATCAACCGCGCTCACTAGGGGTGTGTGCAGACTCCGATGGGGCTCCTTCAGCCCAAGCGATATATAAAGCCGATATGGCCTACTGCAGCATGCAGTCCGATCCCATAACAATAAAGCCTACAAGGCCTGCTGCAGGCGGGCAGCCCCGATCCATAATAATAATAATAATATATATAAAGCTAATGCGGCGTGCAGCCCGATTCCAAAAAGTATCCTCACAGTCTGGCCCTCGGCCTCACTCAGTCATCAATCTCTCCAGTCTCTCTCTCAGGGGCTCACAATATCATGAAACTAACCCAAAAATGATGATATGATGTATCAATGAATAACAACAGAGACTGAGATATGATATGTAATGAATGAATATGACTGAGTATGAAATTTCAATGTAAGCAAACAACTCAACATTAGTAATAACCTCAATGGGTCCCAACAGTATAAGCATGTAGCCTAGAAATAGTTTCTAACATGGATCATAACTCAATAGCTCTACTACGTAGAGATTTTCATGATTTCAGATAAGTTCAGGTAATTATACAGTACCACAGAATTGAGAACTCCGAATTCTAAGAACGCCCAAACGCCCATCACCTAGCATGCGCGTCACCCCAACACCAAACACATAACACGTATAGTCAAGGTTCATACTCTCAGCTCCAAGATTAGAAGAGTTACTTACCTCGAACAAGACGAATCCAATGTCGAGCAAGCTAAACAATGCTCCAGAAATCCCATTCTGTACGTATCAACTTCTGAACGGCTCGAATCTAGCCATAATAAATTTGATTCAGTCCACACAATTATAAGAATTAATTCCATATTAAAATACTAATATTTTCCCATAAAATTCGAAATTTAACTCAAAAATTGCTCGTGGGGCCCACGCCTCGGAATCCAACGAAACTTACAAAATCCAATAACCCGTTCAATTACAAGTCCAACCATACTAGTTTCACTCAAATCCGACTTCGAATCGACATTCAAATACCAAAAATTTATTTTATGAAATTTCTACAATTTTTCCCAAATTTCCATCTCAAACTACTAATTGAATGATGAAAACAATGATATATTCATGTATGTTAACCAAATCCTAGTTAGAATCACTTACCCCGACGAATTTCTTGAAAATTCCACGAAAAATCGCCACAAACCGAGCTCCCAAAGTCCAAATGTGAAATAATACCCTAACCCTTGGTTATATAGTACCACGTCTGATCTCTCAATGTGCGGTCCGTACATTTTCAAGTTTTGCGGTCGCACAATTTTGAGTGCGGCTGCACTTCACTGTGATAGCTTACCAGGCTTCAGTAAAATGCCCATAACTTTCTGTACAAATGTCCAAATAATTCGTGCTATACCTTTCTGGAAACTAGATTCAAAGGGCTACTATAACTTTTATTTTTGAATCATCTCCAAATTCGTTGTGGATTAAAAGATATAAGCCTCCGAAGTTGGACCATCGAACCTGCAGAACCCCTGAAGTGCGTCCACACACAAAATTGTGCGGTCCGCACTTTTTCTCTGAAGTGCGGCCGCACACAAAATTGTGCGGTCCGCACTTGTCCTCTGTGGTCCGCACTTTTCCTCTGAAGTGCGGCCGCACTCAAAATTGTGCGGTCCATACTTTTCCAAAAGTTCGAGAACAACATTTGAGTGCCGAAATGCCGGACATCGCTCAAAACTCACCCCGAAACTCACCGAGCCACTCGGGATCCCGTTCAAATATACCAACAAGTTTCATAACATAACACGGACCTACTCGAGGCCTCAAATCACATCAAAACGCCGACTCACACCTCAAATTAAAATCTATGAACTTTGAACTTTCAAATTCTATATGTTGTGCCGAAACACATCAAATCAATTCGGAATGACTTTAAATTTTGCACACAAGTCATAAATTACATAACGAAGCTATTCAAATTTCTAGAATCGGATTCCGACCCCGATATCAAAAAGTCAACTCCCCGGTTAAACTTCCAAACTTAACTTTCTATTTTAGCCATTTCAAGCTAAATTATACTACGGACTTCCAAATAATTTTTCGAACACGCTTCTAAGTCCAAAATCACCATACGGAGCTGTTAGAATTATCAAAATTCTATTCCGGGGTCGTTTACACATAAGTCGACATCCGGTCACTATTTTAACTTAAGCTTTGAACCTTGGAACTAAGTGTTCCAATTCATTCCAAAACCTCACCGGACCCGAACCAATTATCCCGGCAAGTCACACAACAACTGTAAAGTACAAATTGAGTGGTAAATGGGAGAACAGGGCTGAAATACTTCAAACGACCGGCCCGGCCGGTCGTTACATTCATGCTATTGAAGTTATATTCCAACATAAGACTGCAGTATGTCTCTCTCAAATTTCACTTGAATTTGTATTTATGTAGATGCATTCCTGTGGATTGTTTAAAAATCGTGCTTCTCTTTTTCTTTCCATCTCCATCATCGTGCAGACCATGCTTTATGTAGTGGAGCTTGAAATATTTTGTTTCTCTTTGTATTCTAAAGTGCCTTTTTTCTTGTCATTTATACTTTAATACACGAGTATTTAATCGATATAACCTTGATTTTTGTTCTGTTTTATCCGTTGAGCCAGATTTTAGGTGTCAAATACCAAATTAAGGATTATGTTGTTTCTTAAATGAAGGAGCGAGAATCGGAAGCATAGATCCACCTAAGGCTGAGTGAAATGCAGGACATTTCTTTAGCTTCTTCAACTGGGTGTGGAAGTGGTTCTTAATATGGTAGCATCAATTTTATAATCTTTCTATTTTAGAGATGTCATAAAAATGAGCTTGGACCCCGGCTCACGGGATCCACAGCCACTAGTACATATATAATGCACAGTTATTTATTTTTTATTTAGAAAAGATAAAGTGATAAAAGAATGTTTATAAGATACTTCATTTTCTTTTATCTCTTCTTGCTCCAAATTTACTTTCTTTTTGTACTTCTTGCTCCAAATCTACACTGCAAAGTAAAATTTAATTAAGGGTATTTGGCTAAATTTGTAAGTTGGTCAGCTTGACTTATAAATACTTTTTGACTTATCTATCCGTTTGTTAAATACTCAATTACTTATAAGCTGAAATCACCCAAAATCATAAGTTATACGGAAAAGGTCCATGTATGCCAGTGAACTATGCGAATTAGGACAGATATATCCGTTGTTATTAGTTTGGCACTGATATGTCCAAACCGTCCAATACTTGCTCATTCATGTCCTTAGTTAGACGGAACCCACTATTTTGTTTTCCTTAAATAATTAATAACCGAATCCAACCAAAATCTAATGACACGATCTGTTATGACCCGACCCGTCCTTATTTCTAGATGACCTCACTAGTTATTCTCTTATTTATAACCTTTCATATTCTCTCTTCATGAAGATGGCTCCTTTCTAAAATTCTCAATTAGGGACATATTTGTGCCAAACTACTAACGATGAACATATATGTCCTAATTCGTATAGTTCACTGGTTTATCTGGCCTTTTTTCGTATATAATTGTAGCATTTTGTTTTAAAGTACCCATGGCCCGTAAAGTTAGTCCATGAAATTTTTGGGGTAGGATATAAATGCCACACCTAAAAAAAAGTAATGAACCATAGATGCCCTAAGAGCAATTCCAACCTTGTTCTCAAAATGGGGATTTCCCCATTTTTGGGGACAAAAATAGGAAAATTTCACTCCAACCCTCCCCCATTTTTGTCCCCGAAGTGGGGAGTGAATAGTGTCTCCCCAAATTTGGGGACACACTATTCATCTCCCCCATTTACTATTTCTCATTAAAATATTATTATTTTTATTTAATCTTTTAATTTATCTTTTTATATATACTTAATTATGTTTATATAGTATATTTACCTAATTAATTTTTCATCTTAACTTTGATGTATAATTTTAAAAAATTAATTATCGTGCATCTTTTTTTTATGTAAAATTGGTACTTAATTTTATTATGAGTTATAATTGTATGAAAAAGATATAACCATAAAAAAAAATGAAAGATTCAAATATAAAATATTTGATGTTGCTAAAATTGAAAATACATTAAAATTGAAAATACATTAAAATTAAAAATACATTAAATTAAAATACATTAAAATTGAAAATATATTAAAATTAGAAATACATTAAAATTGAAATTGCATTAAATTAAAATACATTAAATTAAAACTACGTTAAATAACATAATAATTTAGTAGCGAGACATGTCGTTTTCAGGTACACCAAAATTATTATAGTACTGAGTGAATGGCAGTAGATGAAAATTAACGATTTCAAGAATTTTTAGCTCGACATAGAAGAATTAAGGACAAAGATGCTCATTTCGCACTTCGTAATGCATTAATAGATCATTTATGGGAGAATACTAGATGTTGAAGTTGAATATTTATGTAGTATTTCGAATGAATTTTATCGTTATGTAATATGTATTTAATTAATCTTGTATCGCAATGATTTTACTTTTATTTGAATTATTAGTTAATCTATAATAATTGCTTACAGATTATATTATTTAAAATTTTATGAAATTGTTTTAATGAAAATTATAAATTAATGAAAATAAAAGATGGAATTTATTTAATGAAAATTAAAAAAACTGAAATAAAAGATAATAATATAAGAGAGAAGAATATAAAAAGAATATTCCTTTTTTTGGGAAAAAAATAAAAGAATAGTTGGAGTAAGTTGTCCCCGAAATAGGAAAATTCTCATTTTGGGAACCAAAAGGGGTAAAGGTTAGAGATGCCTTTACATTGTAAAGGACCCCCAAAAAATAAAAATAAAGCTACTCCCACAAATCCCAAAAAGTGGAGGTACTACTCACTAGTCAAATTGACTTTTAATATTTATGCATTTATTATTTTACTTGGGTTGATATTTCCACGTGCTTTGCGTATAAAGAATCATTAACCTGCATAGAGTTTTATCCCCAACACCATACGCACACATTCATTATACTCACATGGAACTACACGTCATCCTACGCAATTTATAATTTATTATGTGTCTTTTGTGGTGAGTAAAATTTAAAAATAATCAGATTTATAAGTGTAAATTGAAAAATAGCCACAATTTCAAAAGTAATCGAATTTTAATCAATTTTCATGTAAAGATAAATCTGAACAAAAATACTGTTCAAAATCCGGAAAATATTTAAGCATAATATACCGGAGTTTGAATTTTTTACATGTGAACTTCTAGCATAATATACTGGAGTTCCAGAATAATATGCTGGAAGTTCATAACAGGTGCTCCAATCTCCAGTATATTATGTTGGAACGTTCTGTGTGCTGGAGTTCCAGCATAACATGCTGGAAGTTCATACATAAATGCTTCAATCTCCAGTATATTATGCTAGAACTTTCCGTGTACTGGAGTTCCAGCATAATATGCTGGAAGTTCATACACAGGTGCACCAATCTCCAGTATATTATGTTGGAACTTTCCATGTTACAGCAAAATAGTGGCTATTTTTCAATGACTTTACAAACGCTGACTATTTTTCGAACGTTCTGTGTGCTGGATTCCGGAATTGGATCTGGAAGGCATACATAGGTACTTCAATCTCCAGTATATTATGCTAGAACTTTCCGTGTGCTGGAGTTCCAGCATAATATGCTGGAAGTTCATACACAGTTGCACCAATCTCCAGTATATTATGTTGAAACTGTCCATGTTGCAGCAATAGTGGTTATTTTTTAATGACTTTGCAAACGCTTGCTATTTTTTAATTATCAATCCGAAAACTGGCTAGCTCGTGCTATTTTTACTTTATCGTTGGGTCAATTTTAATTTGGACTTGAAGAAGTAGATTGTGGACACGTGGGCCTTTGGCTCTTTTGTTCTTGTTAAATCTTATTTTTCTTTTGATTTGATTTTCTTGTTCTTTGCAACTGAAACTTTAAATAAAAAATTAAAATATACTAAATACATATATACAAAATATAAAATAATCAAATACATATCATTACTAAGATAAAATATTTTCAACATATTTTTATCAATGCTTATAAAATTAGAGAAAATATTTAAAGGAAGGTTGTTTTGTTATTTTCTCTTTCTTTACAAGTACATGTTGCGTTATAAGTGGAATAACGATAAATATATACAAAATAATCCATGATTATAAGTTTATTTAATGGTATCTATAATATATTTAATGGCATATTAGTATATTATGTAGTATACTATTATTATCGTTAAATTATGGTATCTTGTGATTACTGATATATTAAATGATATTCATAATATTCTTCATATACTTTGTAGCATATTATGATTACGATTGAATTATGATAAACTGTAATTATTGGTTTATTAAATGATATTCATAATATTCTTGATAGTATACCATGATTCACTATTGAATCATGGTATACTATTTGGTATACCAACAATTGAATTATAGTATACTTTATTTATGTTAGATGTTATTTCTAATATCAATACATTAGTATATCATGATTAGTGTCGAATCATGATATATTTTGTTTGAGTATGTTACATAGTATACCTAATATTCTTAATATACTACACATTTGTATGCCATAATATTCTTGGTATACTATACACTGGTTAGTATACTACATAGTGTAGATTAGTGTTAAATTTCGGTATTCTCAATATTTGGTATACTATACATTAGTATACCATGATTAGTGTTAAATTATTGTATACATTGTTAGAGTATATTAAACGGTATACCCAATATTCTTAGTATACTACATATTGATATACTATAATATTACTAGTATGTTAAATATCCACATATTTTTGGTATAATACACATTAATATACCATGATTACTGTTGAATATATTCTCAATATTCTTGGATTACCATACATTAGTATATCATAATTTTTGTAGTATACCAAATTTTAGGATTATTGATCTAACTAGAAAGAATAAAAAAGTTAAAAAGACCGATAATTGCTTTATCTTAAAAAGCATAAATATTCTTTTAAAAAAAAATCATATACAAAATTTTAAATAAAGAATTAAAATCATAAAAAAGTGCAACACGGTAAATCTCGATAATTATAATCGATTAATGATTGTGTAAAAAATATCTCAATATAAATTTTTCGACTCAGTTATATATCTAGAAAGAATAAAATTAAAAATAAAAATAGAAGAAAGTGAGAAAAGTGTTGGCAGAGGAATTTACTAAAAATAACAGGAAAATTAAGATAAAAAAATGACGAAAAAATTGACAGTTATTTTGGATGAAGAGATTTTACTGGAAAGAATAAAATTTAAAAAATAAAAAATTAAAAAAATAAAACGAAAAATAATAAAATAAATTAAGAAAAGAAAAAAATAAAGTGAAAAGGAGTAAGGGGTTCTTAGAAAGAACAAAAAAGAGAAAACTAACTACAAATAAAAACTAAAAGAGTGTAGAATTCTATTACAAAAATATAAAGTAAAAATGTTAAAAAGTGACAAATATTTTGGATAAATAGAGTTTAATAGAAAGAATAAAATTAAGAAAAATAAATAAATACAGTGAAAACTATAAACAAATTAAAACTAAAAAAATAAAGTAAAAAATAATGAGGGATTATTATTAGAAAGAACAAAAAAGACAGAAAAGATAAATTAAATAGTGAATATAACTAATCCACAAAAAAGGAAAAGAAAAAAAAGAAACGGAAAAAGAGATCAAAACTCTATTTTAAAAAAAACAATGCAAAAGAAATAACAACAAAATGAGAAAAAATAAAAGAAAATAAAGAACAAAACAAAGGAAAAGAAAGAAAAAAAAGGGGAGCTCCTTGGGTGTAGCTTTAGGCATAGGAAGAGAGGTGCATTTAAGTAATAGAATCTTCAAATGAGACATATTCTATTATTTTTCAAAAAACAAAAACAAGTATTTTTGTTATAAATTTTTTAAAAGGGGCTGTCTTTTTCTCGAAAATTCTCCCATATGGTACTCCACTTAGCGACTCCTACTTAGAACAGGAATGGGATAAAATTATCTCAACCTGATTTATTCACAGATATGTAGGGGTTATTACTAGTAATGTATTTTAGGGAAGTTGTAACTAGAAAAGGACTGGGACAAATACCTCTCACAGATAAATACTTCGTTCATTAGGGATTACATTGTTTGCGTTCTGAACTTTGGGAGAATTGACGATGGTGAAAATGGAAGATAAAGTTAGCTGCACTACGGTACGGCTTTTCTTATGGAATGAGAAGCTGACAAGGGGTCAGATATCAGAGTCGGAAGGGCTTTGTGTGTTTCTAATTCGGACTGAATTCATGAGGCTTAATGGCTGTGAATGCGGCGATTCTGGTTGCGACAAACTTGGGGAACGGACTTGCTCTACCGTCATTCCTTTTGATGTGTCAAAGCTGCTGAACAACGATCCGTCGTTAGGTACAATCCTTCTATCTGCTACTCTTCAATTCCTCCCCGGCACTACTGAACAATTGGGGAATAGCATCTCTTCTTACCTTTTCACTCGATTTCAGTTTTCTGAAGCTTTGCAACTACCGCCACGACCTACCTACGTCATTGTCCTTGAATTCTCCCACCTTCGATTTATTGAGTATACACCACATTGTCAAGTTTCGTTGGATGATTTGCCGTGGGTCCCTCCCCCTATCTCGTCGTATTGTAGGTTTGATAAGGACTGGGACGAGGAAGAGGAGCTCCGCAGCAGCGCGCAGAGTGTGAGTCCTACTGATTACCAGAATGATCCCTATCATCGCTACTTCGGTGATGTCCTCGAGTATATCTTCGTATTAAGGGAATATACTGGTGAAGGTGGAATTTGCCCGACAAAGCCGGGCATTGTGTCACATATACCAAGAGGACTTGTGGAGGTCAAATGCTTTCCTTTTCCCCTAGACCAAATCAATGGCAGCAGCAGAGATCTAATGGACGACGACACTTGCCCTGTTTGCCATGAAGATTTTAAAGACAAGACTGAAGTGTTAACAACTTAGTGTTCGCACGATTTTCATACTGAGTGCCTCCTGTTATGGCTACTAAGGAACAACACATGCCCAACTTGTCGAGCAGTCTATCCTTTGCATTATTCGCCCGTTTTGAACCGCGAACGTGGTCATGAGTGCAACATATTGGAGGCTAACTGTAAACATCATAAGCACTACATATTGGAGGCTAACGTCTAAAAATTGTACTCATCCGTTTCATTTTATGTGAACTTGCTTGATTCAACATAGGAACTTGATTGATTCAACATAGAATTTAAGAAAGACAAAAAAAGACTTTTGAACAGGTGGAGTATTGTATTCTGTTTTCTTGTATGGTTATTGGTTAATAGCAGATTCGCTGTTCTTTTTTGGGATCAATACTGACATATTGGAGAAAATGCGTTGTAAGAAATTGCTATATTTTTCAATTTTCTCGTATAATTTTTGCACATTGTGTTGGCTACCTTTAAAATTGCATCTTTTCCGATTTTTCCTATATGCTTACTGCAGATTCTTTATTCTTTTGGTATCATCAGATATCAATTTGAATTTGAAAACAAAGTAATTTTTCATGTGATAGACAGTAATTATTCTTCTTTTCCGTGTCGCTACTTGTATTATAGACGCCTGCGGATGCTATAAACATGAGCCTGCAGTCTCCCATCTCCATGAGCGCTTTGTACATAATCATATAGTCAGTTGTGTATACATTTCAGAGGTCTAATAGTCAAGCATTCTGATACACAATTTTCTGTTTGTACCCTGTGAAAATGACGTTTCCACAAAAGAATGGTAGGAAAAGAGAAGGACCGTGTTAAAAGGAATGAACATAGCTCCCTGCTTCTGCAAGAGGATATCGTATGTCCTTTATTTTATTTTCCTTTTCTGGATCCTGATATAGAGCAATGTAGTCCCTTGGGTAATTGATATTACTTGAAAAAATTTCCATCAGAGCTGTGCATCAGATTCATAGATCTGCATTATCAGTTGGTGAAATGATTTGTTCTTTTTGCTTTTGATGCTATTGTGTTGCATTTATACAGTGAAACAGCCCTCCATACTCCATCATTGCACTTGATATAGAAAACTCTTTCATTTCCTAGTGAAGCGCATGTCACTTAGAAAGAATGATCTCTTTACGGAGAGAATACCATTCATCTTTTGGACCAACCTTTGGTATAAAAAAAGAGTAATCATTTCACTTGCAATCAATTTACCTCTTACATGGTTATATGCACATATAAAATGGAGTGCCACATTAATTATCATAAATCATTGTTTTTATCAAAAATCATCATAAATCATGGTCTTGTGATTTTAGTCAGCGACAAATTGATGACTGTTTCTATGGTGATATTATATTAAGATCTTAAGTTTTAGAACAACAAATGACAGAGTAGTTAATCAACATTTAATACATTGTTGAGTCATACAAAATGATGAAATCCTTACCTACTTCATTCTACTGTATTTTCAGGCTTATTTATCTCTTCCAGAGGGGACTGCATCTGTAGTTGGGCTGATTGCCATGATGACCGATCATTACTGCAGCTTGGTAAGACTTACGATATATTGAGTTTAAGTATGAGGATTGTGGTGCACCATACATTTTATCCGTTCACGCCTCCTCACACTTCCCCATAAACCAGACTTGTCGTTTCTTTCCTATTTGTTTCAAGCTGAAGGAGCAGTGTTGCACATGAGATACTAGAGGTTTAGCTTAATGGCTTGTGTGAGAAGTATAACACGGGATAAAGAAATGATGAATTGTATTCCTTGATGTTTATCCAAACTAAAGGGTATTTAAATAGTACATACTGTTATAAGAAAAATCAAATTATGGTGGATGTCTACTCTTCCTTCATGATCTTCTCAAATGCTTAATGACATATTTAATGATATATTTCTATGCTTAATGACATATTCAATGACATATTTTTCTTCACTTTTTATGCCTATATAAAGGCCTTGTAATAGATAAGAAAATACACACAATTGAAGAAGAAAATCTCTTCCTTCTCTCTATCTCCATTTCTTGTTCATGTTTTACTAAATTGCTTTTATTTCATAACAATATGTCTTGTTCATGTTTTACTAAGTTGCTTTTATTTTATAACACGTTATCAGCACGATGCCATAATCAATTGAGTTACTTACATCTACAAAATTGTCCTAAATCATAAAAGGCATGTTCCTGCCGTGCCTAATATTCATCTTGAAGAGATAAGCTTTTCTTTCTCATTTAGCAATTTCAAAGAATGGTATCAAACATAACTGAAGTAAAAATAAGGTTGAGGAGACCGGTACACTGTGATAAGGCATATAATGTTAATGCTAAGATATGTTTTCTAATCCTTTTTAATTAATTCATTTTCTTATTCGTTTTTCTCATAGGTTCTTTATTTGTTATGAAAATTTCCAATGCTAAGTATTTTCTTCTTACAAATCCATTCATATTCTTAAGTGTTTTACTTTATAAAGGAAAATACTTAAATGTAAACTAATTACTACTCCATGTTTTACTTATTTTATTTTGTTGCATTATCAATATCCATTTCAATAAACGAGTTTCTAATATTTGTTGTAAGTTTGGTCTGATCTTTTTCATCTCGTATCCTGGTTATATAGATCTTATTATAAGAATCAGAAGTATATAATGATGCAGCCAATAGTTTCATACTAAACCAAAGACCAAAAGAAGTACAAGAAATTTGGGAGCTACTACAGCTTTTGCAAAGCCATTTGAGGAATTTTGGTTCCTTAGTTAAAAAAAAAGAAGCAAGAACCTTATGTAAAGTTTCCCTTAACTGAACGTTTTCCTATAAAATATATGCTTGACCATCATGCGCCATTCTGACTTTTGAAAAGGTAATGTGAGGTAAGTTTCTCTCGGATAATCTTAATAGCACAACTAGCATACGTTATTGATAAATAAATATACGATCCAAATGGAAAAATATTTTGAATTAGCATTGGCTGATCAAAACTTTTAATTCTCGTATATTAAAAAATTGAGTGAGTTTGTATCTCTGCAACCCAATTTTTCATTATTTGTACACGATATTCTTAGTACACTCCATTAAATTAAAAAAAAGGGTTTAGTTTCTTGTGACTTAAAATACATAACTGCTCCTATTTTATAACTGATGTGGGAGGCAACAAGATGGTAGAGTCATTCCAGTATTGATTTTTTCATTAATGTTAAAAATATTGTCAATGATTTTTTCAATTGAAGGTTATGCTATATCTCTTTGTTTTTCTAGAGAGCATAATACTTAGTTTTCATAAAAGTGCATGGTAACTAGTAGTACTATATTATTCTATTTGATACATTCTTTTTCTTTAATGTTCTAGTCATATCACTTTCATCTTGAAGTAAGCTTATTGCTGCAAAAACCACATGTGGATTTTCAATATTATTTTGTATTTTTATATATCTGTTTGACGCTAATTACTTAGCTGATTTGAGTAAACGAAAGTCTATTATTGAGAATTATATCCAAATGACATTATGAATAGTTTAACTCAAGAGGTAAACATTGCCAAAATGTGAAGGCAATATTTACCATCAAATTGGTATGCAAAATAATAAAACACGCCGCCGATTATGATACATTCATTGAAGAGAATGTGACTTGTGATAAGCATTGAGAATGCAGACCCATTCCTAAAGGTGAATGTTGTAATATGTGATAAAAGTAATGAATAAAGACATGCAATGCATGATTGGATGAATACCACACAACTCACCTCTGAGGGAGGTTTGAGTGAAATAAAGAGAATAAATATTATTGTGTGGTTACATAAATATGTCATTGGTCGCGTACATGTGATACGCCAAAAAATATTTTGTTGTGCCTTATAGAAGGTTATTAAAGGCAAAATTAAAGCAAAAAAAAATGACTTTGCTTATGATGATTTTGACAATGACAATTTATTATGATATAATTTTCTCCATGAAGGAGACATTTACTATATGAATGGTGTGACAAAAGATCTTGTAGTACAAAAGTTGTTAAGAGTTCCGAAAAAATTAATTTGTTACTACCCGGATGAATAAAAGTATTCACGACATTGATATTGTAAAGTCTCAAAAAAAACTTTTTGAGTTTCAAATGTATAAGTCAAAATGGTTAGTATATTGAGACTATAAATGAAAGGAATATTGAATATTTTTATATTTCTATAATCATAACGGATAAATATGAAAGATTACCCGATTTTATTTTTATTTGTACTACACAAATATAAGCATGATGATGGAATCATATGTCACAAGTAAACTAGAGGTTTACTAAAATAAATATAGTTGGCATGACCGGTTGACCATCTCGATTCAATTATAATGCGAAAAATTAATTGAGAATTACATTGACATATATTGAAAAAATATAAGATTCTTCAAGAATTCTCTTGTGCTGCTTATTCTCATGATATATCAGTTAAAGTTGGGATTGAATCCTTTGATTTCTGGAACTAATAAAAGGTGATAAATATATGGGCCCAGTCACCTGCCATGTCGACCGTTTACTATTATATGATTTTAATAGATGCATCTATTCTTTGGTCATATGTGCATTTGTTATCAACTTGCAGATTGGCTTTTGCAAGATTGATTGCTCAAATTATTAGAGCACAGTTTTGGCTTTCCAACCATGCCCCATGACCCCTTAGACGCGCCCCGTGGCGTCCTGGCCAGCCTCCCAACGCCCGTCGCCACGGTCGGCCCCGTGGTCTCGGCAGCTCCAAGTGAGAAGCGCGCATGTGCCTCTGTCGCCCCACCGATAGCCATCGCCAGCGCCCAGCCACAGGCAGATGCCAACAGCGCCGCGCGCGCAGACCCTGATGCTAAAGACAAAGTTGCTGCCAACGGACCTGTTGCTGCTTTGTAGAAGACTAAGTCCTTTTCATTGTAAATATAGAGTAGTTTTGCTGCATTTTCTTTAAGTGTGATTTTTCAGCTTTCATAGATCTAGTCATGTAACTTTGGTTTATTTTTTTTAAGCATTATTAAGGGGGACCAAGCAATCAAAACTTTCAAGCAAGCAAACAATTCTCTGTACTGGTGTCTCTCCTCCCCGACACCGTCTTGTTTTCTGTAATAGCTTTCATTCAATGCAATCAAGCTTTCTTTCATTCTCAATTCTCTTTTCTGCTCTCCTTCAATTGCTCATGACATTGGTTTTTCCGTACGACACTAACAATCTAGTCTAGCGTACGGAGGGGTCCTCAGTTGGCGGACAACAACCGTACTGACATCGGTTGCTTAGCCTTACGTCGCCCTTCCAAGGAACTTCAGGAAGACGCCGCGTAACAGTTGGTATCAGAGCCTAGGCTCGATATCGGACGAGGGATCACATTGCAATTACCACCATTTCTGACCATAGTGAATTATGGGGATCGCATCGCGACCCTTGAGGGAACGGTTGACGCATTACGGCCCATTGTGGAAATAGTGCCCGATCTAAAGACCAGCCTAGTGCAAAGGTTGGACGACCTGGACCGCAGACTCATCCAGGCCGAAGTTGACATAGAAAACATCAGTCGCGACTCTGAAGGAGACCGGCAAACAGCAGCCACAGAGGCAGCTGAAATTTTTGGTAAATTTGAGGTCCTCCAGCTGGAGCGTGCTGAGGATTTAGCCAACAGGGAACAAGAGGCAGACAGGGTGACTGCCATGCAACAAACTATAGACAACTTGACATGCCAGCTCAATATTGTCAATGCTGCTTTACAAGGCCTACTTCGAGGAGGCGAAAACCAATTTGGGGGTGGTGTGAACCTCGCCCCTATGGCACAAAAGCTGAAAATTCCTGAGCCAAAGCCATACAGTGGAGCTCGGAATGCCAAAGAAGTGGAAAATTTTATTTTCGACATCGAGCAATACTTCGATGCCGTGGGAGGCCTAGAAGAAGCTAAGAAGGTAGCAACTGCTGCCATGTATCTTCAGGGTGATGCCAAACTCTGGTGGCGGGTGAAGTACGAAACCATCAAGGCTGGTGAAGATGCCCTCGAGACATGGGCGGAACTGAAGGCAGCCATACGCCTACAGTTCTTCCCCGAAAATGTTGAGTACAATGCCAGGAGAAAGTTGCGGGAGCTCCGCCAGACCAAATCAGTGCGAGATTACGTGCGGGAATTCTCCGCGCTCATGCTGAACATCCGTGACATGGGGGACAAAGACAAACTCTTCACCTTCTTGGAAGGGTTGAAACCTTATGCCCGGATGGAGTTGCAGAGACAAAGGGTAGACACGTTGCCTAAGGCAATCCAAGCAGCAGAGTGCCTTGGGGATTACCAAGTGGAAGCCCGGAAGGATAGGCCTCAACAGCCTGTCCGAGGAGGATACAAAGGGGGTCAACCAAACACTGGTGGCCCTAGCAGAAGTGGAGGAGACCGAAGTGCACCCAAATCCAAGGCTCTCTCTCCCGGCAGTACTAGTGCTGCATCTAACAACAATGATCGGGGGAGGAAGCCCCCCTCAGGATGTCGTCATTACGGCGGACCACATTGGAATAATGAATGCCCACATGCACAGATGAACGCCCATCAAGCTTTTGAGGATGGGACGGATGACGACGCCGATGATGCAGACCAGACCGAGCCAGTAGGTGCATTCAATGCAATTGTTGGCTCCATTTCTGAGCCCTTAGCGGGAACCAGTGCCGGTATCCGCAAGAAGAAGGACCCCTGTCCAGTTGCCAGGAAAGGAAATAAGAAGGCGAATTTGAGGACTCCTCCTCATCAAGAGAGGACCTTAATGTTCGTTGACATGAAGGTAAATGGCAAGCCCATTCGGGCAATGATAGACACGGGTGCCACCCACAACTACTTAGCCTCGACTCAGGTGGAGCGTCTTGGACTAGTTGTAGGAAAGGGCAAAGGTCGTGTGAAGGCTATCAACTCACCACCTCAACCAGTGGGTGGAATAGCCAAAGAAGTACCAGTGAAGCTTGGCCCTTATGAAGGAAAGTTCAACCTGCGCGTAGTGATCATAGATGACTTTGAGTTAATAGTGGGGTTGGAATTCCTGAGACAGACCAATACCATGCCCGCACCGTATGCAGACATGCTACTGATGATGGGAGCAAATGGGGCCAAACCCTGCATTATTCCGTGCATTCCCATGAAGATGGCAGCCGAGAACATCTCGGCCTTGCAGTTGAAGAAGGGGGTAAAAAGACATGAACCCACATTCCTGGCTACCCTCTGCATGGAAGATATAGAACGCTCCTCGGGTCCCATTCCTGCACCCGTGAAGGAGTTGCTTCTGGAATTTGAAGACATCATGCCACAAGATATGCCAAAGCGCCTTCCGCCTAGGCGAACTGTGGACCATGAGATTGAGTTGGTGCCGGGTGCGAAGCCACCTGCCCGGGCACCGTACAGAATGTCACAACCCGAACTCTCCGAGCTTCGGAGACAATTGACGGAAATGCTAGACACAGGGATTATCGTGCCCTCCAAGTCCCCATACGGGTCCCCTGTGTTATTCCAAAAGAAACATGATGGTAGTTTACGACTCTGTGTGGATTACCGGGCTCTAAACAAAATCACCATAAAAAACAAGTATCATATTCCGCTAATGGCAGACTTGTTTGATAGACTGGGTGGTGCGACGGTATTCACCAAAATAGACTTGAGGACAGGTTATTGGCAAGTTCGGATTGCAGATGGTGATGAGCACAAGACGACCTGTGTGACAAGATATGGGTCGTACGACTTCCTGGTTATGCCCTTTGGCTTGACTAACACGCCAGCCACAGTTTGCACCTTGATGAACCAAGTCTTCCGAGAATATATTGATGAATTCGTCGTGGTTTATTTGGATGACATTGTGGTATATAGCCAGACACTGGAAGAACACCTGGAGCATTTGCGGAAGGTCCTAGCCCGATTGCGGGAGCACGAATTATATGCGAAGCTATCCAAGTGCTCTTTTGCTCAGAAACAAATTGACTTCCTCGGACATGTCATCAAGGAAGGGAGGATCAAGATGGACCAGCAGAAGATTCAGGCCATTACAGAATGGCCGCCTCCTAAGGATATACATGCCTTGAGGTCGTTCCTTGGTCTATGCAACTTCTATCGACGTTTTGTGAAAAGTTACTCCCTCATTGCAGTGCCGCTGACAGAACTTCTCAAGAAGGCCACCCCGTGGGATTGGGGCCCCAAGCGGGCAGAGGCCTTCGACGCATTGAAGATGGCTATGTCTAGTAGCCCAGTCTTGGCTCTCCCTGACTTGGCCAAGCCATTCGAAGTGCAAACGGATGCCTCCGACTATGCACTTGGTGGAGTATTGCTACAAGAAGGGCATCCCGTAGCGTACGAGAGCCGAAAACTGAAGGATGCAGAGCGGCGCTATGCCGCCCATGAGAAAGAATTATTGGCTGTCGTTCATTGCTTACGCCTTTGGAGGCATTATCTACTTGGAGCCCCATTCGTGGTCAAGACAGACAACACAGCCGTTAGCAATTTCATGACCCAGCCAAAGCTGAACGGTCGACAGGCTAGGTGGCAGGAACTCCTAGCGGAATTTCACTTCAACCTGGAGTACCGAAGTAGAAAGACCAATCATGTTGCTGATGCACTCAGTCGGAGAGCTGATCTAGCATTGATGTGTGTACTCACCGCCCTAAAGGGAAGCGAAGTAACCACCACCATAAAAGACCAGATACAGGATCTACTCATCAAGGATCCTGCTGCACAGTATTTGGTTGATTTGGTAGGACAGGGCAAGACTCGCCAGTTCTACACCAAAGATGATTTCCTGAAGGTGAAAGGGAACCGACTTTATGTTCCTAAAGGAGGAGATCTGCGACGGGCTCTTCTTGCAGAATGCCACGACACTTTGTGGGCCGGTCATCCCGGCGAGGAAGGCACCATGGCATTACTTCGCCGTGCATATTATTGGCCTCAAATGGTTGATGACGTTGCTCAGTATGTGAAGACTTGTCTAGTATGCCAGAAAGATAAGTCAGACCGCTTGACGCAGGCAGGGCTCTTGGAACCACTAGCTGTCCCAAAAAGACCTTGGGAAAGCGTTTCCCTGGACTTCATCACCGGATTGCCCAAGGTCGGAGATCTCACAACTATCTTGGTTGTGGTGGATCGGTTTTCCAAGTATGCTACCTTTATAGCAGCCCCACAATATATATCAGCAGAAGATACAACTCGACTATTCTTCTATCATGTCGTCAAATATTGGGGCTTACCTAAAGACATTGTTAGTGATCGCGACTCACGCTTCACTAGCAATTTTTGGATCCAACTCTTTAAGTGCCTCGGGTCAAAATTGAGTCATAGCTCAAGTTTTCATCCGCAATCTAATGGCCAGACAGAGCGATTCAATGGCATGCTAGAGGAATATCTCCGGCACTTTGTGACCGGATCGCAGAAGAATTGGGTGAAGCTTCTAGATGCTGCTCAACTGTGTTTCAATTCACAAAAGAGCTCAAGTACCAACAAAAGCGCTTTTGAAATTGTTACCGGACAGCAACCGCTACTCCCACACATAGTGAACGCACCAAACATGTCAAAATCTCCTCGGGCTGCTAGCTTCTCAAAAGAATGGAAGCAAAATTTGGAGATAGTGCGGAGCTATCTTGTCAAAGCCCAAAAGCGGATGAAGAGGCATGCTGATCAGAATCGCCGCTTTGTTGAATACCAGGTGGGAGACAAAGTGATGGTCAAAATCCCAAAGCGGTACTTGTTTGCAGGGGTCCATGACCCTCGCCTATTGCAAAAATATATTGGACCCTTGTCCATTGAAAGGTGCATTGGGAAAGTTGCATACCAGGTGGATACCCCAGCTTGGTGGAAAATCCATCCTGTTTTCCATGTCAGTCTCCTGAAACCTTTTCGGGAAGATATGGAGGATCCTTCACGAAGCCAACTCACAATACCAAGTATTCGAGGCCCCAATTCAACTGGAAAAAGGCGTGTTGAAGCTATTCTTGATGATCGAGTGATTCACGCCTCAAGAAAAGATCACCAGGAATTCTTGGTGAAATGGCAGGGATGTGATGCAGAGGAGAATACTTGGGAGAGGGGAACAAACCTCAAAGCCTACAAGAGCCTGATTGATGATTACCTTGCAAGGAAGGCGTCGAGGACGTCGCCAACTCAGGTGGGAGAGAATGTCATGGGCGGCTTTCCAACCATGCCCCATGATCCCTTGGACGCGCCCCGTGGCGTCCTGGCCAGCCTCCCAACGCCTGTCGCCACGGTCGGCCCGTGGTCTCGGCAGCTCCAAGTGACAAGCACGCATGTGCCTCTGTCGCCCCACCGATAGCCATCGCCAGTGCCCAGCCACAGGCAGATGCCAACAGCGCCGCGCACGTAGACAATGCCGCGCGCGCAGACCCTGATGCTAAAGACAAAGTTGCTTCCAACGGACTTGTTGCTGCTTTATAGAAGACTAAGTCCTTTTCATTGTAAATATAGAGTAGTTTTGCTGCATTTTCTTTAAGTGTGATTTTTCAGCTTTCATAGATCTAGTCATGTAACTTTGGTTTATTTTTTTTAAGCATTATTAAGGGGGACCAAGCAATCAAAACTTTCAAGCAAGCAAATAATTCTCTGTACTGGTGTACTGGTGTCTCTCCTCCCCGACACCATCTTGTTTTCTGTAATAGCTTTCATTCAATGCAATCAAGCTTTCTTTCATTCTCAATTCTCTTTTCTGCTCTCTTTCAATTGCTCATGATATTGGTTTTCCCGTACGGCACTGACAATCTAGTCTAGCGTACGGAGGGGACCTCAGTTGGCGGACAGCAACCGTACTGACATCGGTTGCCTAGCCTTACGTCGCCCTTCCAAGGAACTTCAGGAAGGCGCCGCGTAACATATATCAGTTAAAGTTGGGATTGAATCCTTTGATTTCTGGAACTAATAAAAGATGATAAATATATGTGCCCAGTCACCTGCCATGTCGACCGTTTACTATTATATGATTTTAATAGATGCATCTATTCTTTGGTCATATGTGCATGTGTTATCAACTTGCAGTTTGGCTTTTGCAAGATTGATTGCTCAAATTATTAGAGCACAGTTCCAAAATATAAATTATGATTATTTATCTTGATAATACTGGTTAATAAAGAGATATACCGTGGAAAGGATTTTGAAAGAGGGGACAAGTCTAGCCCCTTCAATTACTATTTGTTTTTTCATACGTTAGTGCTAATATAAAGATGGAACAAGCTTAAGCTTCCTTTGAGTTCCTGAATCCTGTTTGATACTTTAGAGCTGCAAATAACTGCTAAAAAGAGAGGCGAAGTGCATTAGCAGCCACTTTTAAGTCTGCTATTTAAAATATATCGATAATTTATAATATATTTAAAAATTAGCCAATTCTCTCAAACTTCAAGACTAAGTATCTTGAATTTTTGTATCCTCAATTTTTGAGCTGCTAATTTGAAATTCAGGACTTCGTCTCCTAAATTTTTGAGCTGCTAATTTGAATTTCAGGACACTTATTTTTGAACTGTTAATTTAAAATAGGACATAGGATTCAAATTTCTGGACAAAATATTCGAAGTTTTTGCTTATCTTTAAATACATTATAAATTTTGAATATATTTTAAACAACATGCTTAAAAGTGACTACTAAAAAGAGACCTATTTAAAATCCATAATGTTGGGCCTTTTGCTTAGCTTGTTTAAGAACATACACCAAATCTCACGAAATCTCTACAGTTTATGACATATATATACAGGTAATTAATTAATTTCAAAAGTATCCCTTTTTTTGGTAATTAGAATATTACATTAATCACCAAGAACAATCATTACAAATCAGCAGAGTCATCCTCGACTTGCTACAATCCATACATAGTCCTATCTGCAGTACATAAATCCACAAATTACTATCTAGCCCGCTGGTCTTTGTATTATTGTTTTGATTTGCCTTAGAAATGAAACTGTTGCATCTTTGTCCTCACTCTCCCTTGTGCTCTGATGTTGCATATGCATGCAACTTCCCTAGCAAGCTGTTCTACAGTCCTTGTTTGATCTTCAAACACTCTACTGTTTCTCTCTTTCCAGATCACGTAACTGTATTCTCCATACATTATCTTGAGTATCCTTGCCTTCAGTGACTTACCTTTGGATTGGATAAGCAGCCATGTAAACACTTGTTGTCAAGAATTATTTGGAACATTCAATAGTTGTAACCATCTCAGTAATCTCTTCCATACTGCTTTGGAGAAGCTACACTCACCAAAAAGATGGAGATGAGATTTTTCTGCAGCCATACACAGAAAGCACCTTGAATTCACTTGGATTTCCCATTTGGCTAATCGATCCACAGTTAATAGTCTTTCATGACACTGGAGCCACATTGTAAACACCGCTTTATGTCTAGCCTCATTATGGAATAACAAGCTTCTCCATTCTACTTTGTTATGATTCCCTCGAAGACCTAAGTATATCTGCTTAATGAAGCTCTTCTGCTGGTTTAGGGCAGGTATTTACTGTGCATTTTTCCTAGCATCCAGAATCTTCCTCACCATCCAACTTGCTTGTTGTGGAATAACCATGTCAAGTATGTTTTACCCTTTGATGTAGTATGCGTGGATCCATCTTATCCAAGATTTATCCTCCTTATGAGCCAGGTCCCAATATGTTTTAGTGATTGCTGCCTTATTCCACACTTGGAGATTTGTTAGGTTATAACCCCCTACTGATTTAGGTAGGCACATCATGTCCCAAGCTATCAATGCTCCTTTTGTGATTGTATTGGTGCCCGACCAAATGTAGCTCCTACAATAGGCCTCTACCAGCTTCATAACCTTTGCTGGTATGATGAACAATTGTGCCCAGTAAGATTGGATGCCAAATAATACAGTCTGCACAAGCTGCACTCTACCAGCATAAGATAGTTTCCTAGCAGTCCATGAAGACATTCTTGCTACAATTCTCTCTACCAAAGGTTGCCATTGAAGTATAGTTAACTTTATAGTTTCCTAGCAGTCCATGAAGACACTCTTGCTACAATTCTCTCTACCAAAGGTTGCCATTGAAGTATAGTTAACTTTTTTGTGTCTAATGGAATCTCTAAGTATTTGAAAGGTAGCTCTCCTAGAGAATAGCCTGTAATATGCACTATTCTCATTTGTTCTGACTTTGCCTCTCCTCCAAAGTAGATAGCACTCTTTGTTAGATTAGCTTGTAAACCTGAAGCAGCAGAGAATTGCCTGAAGCAGTGGTGTAGAGCTTGCGCAGAACCAGTGTCACCCCTTGAAAACATGAGTAGATCATCTGCAAAGCTGAGATGAGTGATGTTCAGTTTGCTACATCTTGGATGGTATTTATACTCCTTTATTTGCTTTAATCCTCTAAGTAGCCTGCTCATATACTCCATGGCAATGACAAATAGAAATGGTGACATGGGATCACCTTGTCGCAACCCTTTAGCTGCATTAAAAGGCTTTGTCAATTCTCCATTGATCATGATAGAGTAGCTCATTGTTGACATGCATGTTTTCACCCATTAGAGGAATTTTGTAGGAAAGCCTAAGTATTCCATGATCTGCTCCAAGTACACCCATTCCACTGAGTCATAGGCTTTCATCATGTCTATCTTTAGCATGCATCTGGGAGATATATGTTTCCTGTTGTATGCTTTGACAAGTTCATGGGCTAGTATGATGTTATCTGCTATTTTTCTCCCTGGATAAATCCTGCTTGAGCTTCAAATATTATGTATAGCATTATCTTTTGCAATCTTCCGGTAATGACCTTAGATATCAACTTGTACAACACAGTGCAACAAGCTATGGGCCTGAAATCTTTGATTGTCACAGGATTGGGAATCTTAGGCAACAAGGTTATAGTGGTGCAGTTGATAGCCGGATACATTACACATGTGTGAAAGAAATCTTTCATTGCTGCATACAATTCCTCTTTGATCACATGCCAAGCACTCTTGAAAAATTCTGCATTATAGCCATCTATTCCAGGTGCTTTGTCACTTCCAATACCTTTCAGCCCATCATATATCTCCTGGTCAGTCACTTCTGCACATAATTCTATTTGTTGTTGATATGTTAGCATTAGCCCATTCTTCATAACCATCATATTGACAGCAGGTAGCTTGTTAGTGTTAAAGATAATGCAGAAATTAATTTAGTATTTGTGTTTTTCTGTTAGTCACTAGTCTATGTGAATAAGTCAACTTAGTAGTTCCTAGTTTTAAGGATAGTTGCTATTTTGTTGGTACAAGTTAATTATTTTAGGAGATATGAATTTTATGCTTTGTTTGTTACTGAACTTTTGGGATTCAGTTGTATTCTCTGCTGTATAAATACAACTGGTTGGATTAATAAAATACATAAGTTTCCCAATTCTTTCTTCTGGTTCATAACTTGTTTGATTGAAAGTCCTGAGTGTTGTTCTCTTGTTAATGCTCTACGTCTCTTGATCTTGCAGTCAAGCAGAGACATGTCATTGTTTCTCCAAACCAGATCACTAGAATTAACATCTGGTATCAGAGCTAGGTTAAACAGGAGATGGCAAACAATTCTACAGGAGTGAACTCAACACTTCCTTCTATTCCATTCTTCAAAGGAAGTGGCTATGAAGTTTGAAGCATAAAAATGAAGACTATCTTCATCTCTCAGGACTTGTGAGAATTGGTCGATAGGGGCTACAGTGAAACAAGGGTTTCGGTTGAAGCTTTCAAAGAATTCAAGAAAAAGATGCTAAAGCTCTCTTTTTCATTCAACAAGCCATAGATGACAACACTTTTCACGAATTGCAGCTGCAACAAAGTCGCGAGATGCCCGGAATGCACTACAACTTGGCTATCGATGGATTGCCAAGGTTCAATCTGTAAAGTTGCAAACACTGAGAAGAAAGTTTGAAGAATTTTTCATGAAGGACAGTGAAACTATGGAAGCCTACTTTTGCAATGTACTAGAGGTTGTCAACCAGATTCGCAAGTATGGTGATCAATTGACAGAACAAAAGGTTATTGAAAAAAATATTGCAGAGCCTTCCTAAGAAATATGACCACGTGGTGGATACCATAGAAGAATCGAAAGACATGAGTGAACTGACAACTGATTAATTACTTGGCTCTTTGCAATCTCATGAAGACAGGTTGAATAAATGAGAAGAAAGTGGTGATGAAAATGCATTTCACACAAAGATGCATTTTTCTAAATCAATTTCCAGTGAGTCACATGACAAGCAAGGGCGTGGAGGCTATGCTGGCCGTGGAAGAAGAGGCGGCCGAGGCGGTCGATGTGGAAACTATCATCAAAATAAAGATGTAGGGAGCAGCCATGATCAGAGACCCAAATGCTACTATTGTAAGAAGCCGGGTCACATTAAAAAGTTTTGTCGACTCAAAACTGAACACGCGAAGTTTGCAGAGGAGAAAGAAAAAGAAAATGAGACTGAAAGTTTGTTCATGGCTTGTTTTACTGGTACATGCTCTTCGTAGGTTTGGTATATGGACAGCGGCTGCAGTAATCATATGACGTCAAACTTGAATGCTTTCATCAACTTGGACAAGTTAATCAAGAAGCGGGTGAAGATGGGAGATGATACGATTTGTCAAGCTTGTGGAAAAGGGTCTGTCAAGGTTAATTCCTGTGGTTTCAGCTGCATTAATGATGTTATATATGTACCTGATTTGGATTCAAGTTTGTTGAGCGTGGGGCAATTCCTAAAATATGGTTATGCACTTCTATTCGAGGACATGGCATGTGCTGTATTTCCGATAAGACGAAGAAACACATGTTGCTCAAGGTACCTATGGCAGAGAACAACATATTTTCTCTCTCCTTGGAATGCAATGACCAAGCACTTGCAGCCTCTTTGGATGACGATAGTTTTTATTCCAAGATGCCATGCTAAAATAAATAAAAAATACTAACTAAAATAAAATAATAAAAAAAAACATGAATAGATAAAAAAATATCTAATCTAGAAAAATAGCAAATTTCTAAGTCCCCGGCAACGGCGCCAAAAACTTGTTGGGACCTAACACACTCACGCAAGTATACGCGGTCGTCAAGTAATAAAGTGACTAAAAGTCGGATGTCGAACCCACGAGGACTTATGATTAACTATTAACTAAATTAGACTATCCCAATTATCTAAACAAGAATTAAATCTAAAAATATTTTATTCTAAACTAATTAAATAAAAAAATATAAATAATAAACTTTGAACAGAGAAAGAGCAGATTTTTATGATATCAATGTAATGAAAACGATCTAGGGTTATGGGCTATCTAATAATCCTATTGTATTCTTCAATTGAATTGACCGACTAATTTATCTAGCTTATTGGTTGACAGGGTTAATATTGCTCATAAGAATCTGTCGAGTTCTTACTCGCCTATTCAAGCTAACCTAACGCCTATATGTCTATGGACTTAGAATCAACAAGAACGCATTTATAATTCCTGTAAATCAACCAAGCAAGGCAATTAGGTATATGTCTATCCTAACCACGAATCCGTTCCCCGATGCCCGAGTTCAAGAACTTGCCCTACTCAATCCTATATGCAATATAGAATTCCCACTTTCGAGTTCAATTCTAGATTCGTAGATAATATTCAATTGGTGATCAAGCAATTAAATAATTAAGTGCAAGATTGAATAAATAAACTAATATGATAAATCAAGAAGTCAAAATCAATATCCGAATAACAATAGTCATGAAAGAACCACAACCCTAGAACGTGAAGTTTAGCTCCATATAGACATGGTAGCCAAACAACAAATCATACAAAGAAACATAAAGATTACTAAGTTTGGTGGGAGAAAGATAAAACTAGATGAATTCCGGCCTCCACAGCTTTGTCGTGGCTTTTTTCCTCTTCCCAATATGTTAGATGACCTAAAAGAGGCATTTTTGGCTTATATATTGCGTACCAAAGTCGTGGGCCAAAGTTCTCCTATTTCTAATCCAAATCAGCTTCAGGGATTGATGCTAGGGTGGATGCGTCGCATCCACCTCGTCCTCCACTTCTCAGCTTCGCATGCTACGGTGGATGCTTCGCATCCACCCTTTGTTCCTCCATTTCTTAACTTTGCATGTGAGGGTGGACGCGACGCATCCACCCTTCTCTTCTACTTCCCAGTCTCGGATGCTATGGCGGACGCTATGGGCCGACTTCACTGCTAAGGGTGCACGAAAGATGTAGTTTTTCTAGGTTGGATGCGACGCATCCAACCCTTCTTCCTCTGGCTAGACCACCTTTTCTTCATATTTTGCACTCCAAACAACTTAAATCGTCACACATAACTTAATTAGTCATAAAACCAATAATTAAACCATGTTGGGAATTTTAAAGATCAAATAACATCAAGAAGTGGTTAAAACATGGGTAAAGTAACATCAACACATATCGAAATATGCCAAACATCACTACCCCACACTTAAACCTTTGTTCGTCCTCGAACAAACCATCCTATAGTAGACGAAACAAAATTAAGCTCTTATCATTCAAAGCACACTGCACCTATGACCGTGGTTATTTGCAACAATTAGGCTCTAGGCTATGCATCACATACCCTTCCCTTTACTTATGCCATTCTTTAAAAATATTCGAACAAAGACAACATGCTCACAACAATCCTAACCTCAAAAACCGACTCAATGTCACTATGCACTCATGGCTTGAACACCCAACATCATAGAGAAGTCTAATAACGTTACCTATCCCTCGTGAAACCATGTGCCCTCACAACAAGAACAAGAGAGCGAGTTCAATCCACACATTCGAATCTCATGATCAAATATATTTTAATGACTCACATATATCAAAGAAAATCGCTCACTCTCACAAAGAAGTCACATGCATGAAATTAGTACCATAGGCTTGCCCTTAATGTAAATCTCTACTAATGTAAGCTCGCTCGATCTAAAATCAATTAGGACTTTTTCATGGTTGTAATGTGGGCTAAGGGACGGGTAGGATATATTTAAGGAATAGTGACTCACCCTCCTAAGCACTTTAATACATCACAAAATTACTTTAAGCATTTTTTTTTCAACCCCACTTCAATTTCACAAACAATATCACCCCCAAAACAGTCCCTTTTTCTTTAAGCACTACTTTAGTTCATACCCACTAGCAAGAACAAGATAACAATTTATTCATTTATATTTTTCTTTCTTTTTTTTTTCCAGATTTTTCTCTTCTTTTTTTTTTCTTTCAATTTTCGCTAGTGGTGTATTATTTTACAAAATAAGTGCACCCTTCTTTCTTTCATTGGTTCCACTCAAAAGTCACCCCACACTTAGTCCCTTCTTACTTCTTTTAGCGCTCATCTAACAATTAAAGTGCTTTAAGAGGTAAAAGGATCAAAACAATGTCAATTAAGAATAAAAAGGGTATAGGCTTGTAATGTGGGTACCAAATAAAAGGTCTACAGGCTCAAAAGGGTTAACTAGGGATAGATTTTATTTGTGATAAGCAATAAGCTCAAAAAGATCAAAGAAATCCTAAAATCATTTTTCAAACCGAACATCACCTAAAATTTCGCTTCAACTCACATACCGGGCAAGTTCTAGACACAAGTACAATACATGGACAACACAAAAAACTCACCACACATGGCACATGACTCACTAAGGACGATCACATTCCGACTCTTAAGCAATGCAAGTATTCACGGAGCCACGAGATATTAAGTATTAAACACAAGGTGAACATAAGTCATGTAAACGAGACATAGGCGCCACAAAACATGCTATCCAATTTAACAAGGCATCATCAATAAATTCAAATCATACAGAAGATACTACACATGCGAAAATATAAATATGTTACTATCAAACAAGTCAAGGGCGCCTAGGTTCATCATTCTTGCTCCTTTTATTCCCTAAATTCCTAATCTACTCGGAAAGAAAAAAACTACCCGGTTCAAACTACATCCCATGGAAAAGAACCGAGGCACAAAGAAAAACCACAGGGGATTATTACTACCTAAAGAAAGCTAAAAGACATATTTTGAATTTTTGTTTAGACTTTAATCCCTCAAGAAAACTGTCTAGGAGATCAATCGTCGGGAAAAGTCCAATTTTTCTACTTTTTCATTTTTTTTTTTAATTTCTTTTTTCTTTTTTTTTTTTTTTTTCACAAAAGCTACTACACTTAAGAATGAGTACTACAACTAAGCTAAAATAGCACAGAAACTCATCCAAACGATCTTCTCACCCCACACTTAAAATTTTGCAATGTCCTCAATGCACATTATAAATAATAAGAGGGTAAACGAGACTCCCTGATAGGCCAAAGGCCGAAGCAATAGCGGCTCACGAGGTACTCAGACTTCCCCCAGGCATCGTCCTTTGTGTGGGCACCCCACACTTAGTCCTCACCATCTAGCTCGCTTTTGCACTCTTCTAATGGCTTTGCTTCCTATGCTCATAATCCTACAAAACAAAAATAAATACTACAAAATAATAAAAATAAAATAAAATAAAAAGTGAACAAAAATAAAAGAAAGCAGTAATGCTGGGTTGCCTCCCAACAAGCGCCTGATTTAACGTAGCGGCACGACGTGAACCACTTTTTGCCTCCACCTCGAACTTATGAATTGAGCCCCTAACATGGCATCCAGTTTGCGGCTATGCTCCAGTGGTGGGGCTACAAAGATAACCAGGCCAAGTAATAAATTTTTCACTCTACACTTCTCGGCCTTTAGATGAGGAATGTATTTTTTGCTTTTTGGCATGACAAATTCAAAAATATAGGCATCATGTTCCTCTTCCATTGACTCCTCCAAAGGCTTAGATGACTCTATTTCCATGTCATCATCCAAATACAATGTCGAAAAATGTTTAGAATGAGGACCAACACGCCCCAATTTTAGAATTGTATTACTATTTATATCCTCATATGTGCACATATTAGAGTCTTCAAATATAACATTATCTGCTACCTCGCATGGCTCTAGTGTACTTTTCTCAACATGGGCATCATCAACAGAAATATGCTCGAATGATTGGCTCTCCACTTTTAGCTCCTCAATTTGGCGTATAAGCTCCTTTTCAGCTTCTGACAACTCATTACTATTTTGTTGGGCGATAGACGCAACAACCTTTGCATTTAATTTATCTTGCAAGTCGTGAATAGTAGTGACAAATTTATAGATCCCTTGTCCCAGTTTAGATCTTCCCTCTATAAAGTGTCTCATCCCATCAGTAAGTTCCTTATGTTGAGCTTCATATATTTCTAACTTTTCAGCCTGTTCTGCCAGCCAAGTTTGGCTCAAAATCTCCTCTTTTTCAAAAATTTTCTCTTGCTGGTACTCGCTCTCTTCATTCAATTCTTCCATATTGGCCTTCATTCTTGTGATTGCTGCCCTCATTCTTTTCATATCTTTTTTGAGTTCATCCTGTTGCTCTGCTACTTGCCTCAGAATATCCCTAATATATGCATCAGGCTCCATATCCTGCACTTCATTGCCCCTATCAAACTCAGAAATATCATTAGAAAGATCATAATAAGGGCTCAGAGAAGGATGAACAAAATTAGGACAACCATCCCAATGGCCATCTTGACCACCACACATATTACAAATATTCCACTCAAAGGATTGAGATTGTGCGCACAACTCGCTCCTGGGAACATTCTGACAATTTTTCCACCAGTGGGGTCCTCCACAATATGGACAAGGATCATCAAAATAAGAATAACCATCATTCGAATAATTTTTATTCCAAGATGCCATGCTAAAATAAATAAAAAATACTAACTAAAATAAAATAAAATAAAAAAATGAATAGATAAAAAAATGTCTAATCTAGAAAAATAGCAAATTTCTAAGTCCCCGGCAACGGCGCCAAAAACTTGTTGGGACCTAACACACTCACGCAAGTATACGCGGTCGTCAAGTAATAAAGTGACTAAAAGTCGGATGTCGAACCCACGAGGACTTATGATTAACTATTAACTAAATTAGACTATCCCAATTATCTAAACAAGAATTAAATCTAAAAATATTTTATTCTAAACTAATTAAATAAAAAAATATAAATAATAAACTTTGAACAGAGAAAGAGCAGATTTTTATGATATCAATGTAATGAAAACGATCTAGGGTTATGGGCTATCTAATAATCCTATTGTATTCTTCAATTGAATTGACCGACTAATTTATCTAGCTTATTGGTTGACAAGGTTAATATTGCTCATAAGAATCTGTCGAGTTCTTACTCGCCTATTCAAGCTAACCTAACGCCTATATGTCTATGGACTTAGAATCAACAAGAACGCATTTATGCCAAAAACTTGTTGGGACCTAACACACTCACGCAAGTATACGCGGTCGTCAAGTAATAAAGTGACTAAAAGTCGGATGTCGAACCCACGAGGACTTATGATTAACTATTAACTAAATTAGACTATCCCAATTATCTAAACAAGAATTAAATCTAAAAATATTTTATTCTAAACTAATTAAATAAAAAAATATAAATAATAAACTTTGAACAGAGAAAGAGCAGATTTTTATGATATCAATGTAATGAAAACGATCTAGGGTTATGGGCTATCTAATAATCCTATTGTATTCTTCAATTGAATTGACCGACTAATTTATCTAGCTTATTGGTTGACAGGGTTAATATTGCTCATAAGAATCTGTCGAGTTCTTACTCGCCTATTCAAGCTAACCTAACGCCTATATGTCTATGGACTTAGAATCAACAAGAACGCATTTATAATTCCTGTAAATCAACCAAGCAAGGCAATTAGGTATATGTCTATCCTAACCACGAATCCGTTCCCCGATGCCCGAGTTCAAGAACTTGCCCTACTCAATCCTATATGCAATATAGAATTCCCACTTTCGAGTTCAATTCTAGATTCGTAGATAATATTCAATTGGTGATCAAGCAATTAAATAATTAAGTGCAAGATTGAATAAATAAACTAATATGATAAATCAAGAAGTCAAAATCAATATCCGAATAACAATAGTCATGAAAGAACCACAACCCTAGAACGTGAAGTTTAGCTCCATATAGACATGGTAGCCAAACAACAAATCATACAAAGAAACATAAAGATTACTAAGTTTGGTGGGAGAAAGATAAAACTAGATGAATTCCGGCCTCCACAGCTTTGTCGTGGCTTTTTTCCTCTTCCCAATATGTTAGATGACCTAAAAGAGGCATTTTTGGCTTATATATTGCGTACCAAAGTCGTGGGCCAAAGTTCTCCTATTTCTAATCCAAATCAGCTTCAGGGATTGATGCTAGGGTGGATGCGTCGCATCCACCTCGTCCTCCACTTCTCAGCTTCGCATGCTACGGTGGATGCTTCGCATCCACCCTTTGTTCCTCCATTTCTTAACTTTGCATGTGAGGGTGGACGCGACGCATCCACCCTTCTCTTCTACTTCCCAGTCTCGGATGCTATGGCGGACGCTATGGGCCGACTTCACTGCTAAGGGTGCACGAAAGATGTAGTTTTTCTAGGTTGGATGCGACGCATCCAACCCTTCTTCCTCTGGCTAGACCACCTTTTCTTCATATTTTGCACTCCAAACAACTTAAATCGTCACACATAACTTAATTAGTCATAAAACCAATAATTAAACCATGTTGGGAATTTTAAAGATCAAATAACATCAAGAAGTGGTTAAAACATGGGTAAAGTAACATCAACACATATCGAAATATGCCAAACATCAGAGAGCATCAAGACTCATTGAGCTGGTTCATGCCGATGTGTGTGGTCCGATGATAATTCGCTCTCTGAATAACAACTTGTATTTCCTTCTATTTGTTGATGATTGTAGCAGGATGTCATGGGTTTATTTTCTCAAAGAAAAATCTGCAGCTTTCTCAATTTTTAAGAAATTTAAGAGCTTTGTTGAGAAGCAAAGTGTGAATACCTTGAAGATCTTGAGAATTGATCGGGGAGGTGAATTTCCTTCAATTGAATTCAATAATTTTTTGCGAAGAATACGACATTAAGAGGCAAATGACAGCTAGATACACACCCCAACAAAATAGAGTTGCAGAACGGAAGAATCGAAGTCTTATTGAAATGGCAAAGTGCATGATGAACTCTAAGTGTCTTCCGAAATATTTCTGGGATGAAGCAATACACACTGCAACTTATCTTCTTAATCGAAGTCCTCAGACACCATTTGAAGCTTGGCATGGGTGGAAATCAAAGGTAACTCACTTTAAGGTCTTTGGTTGTATTTCTTATGTCCATGTTCCTTTTCAACAAAGACATAAGCTTGATGAAAATAGTGTCAAGTGCATATTTGTGGGTAATAGTGATGAAACTAAAGGCTATCGCTTTTATGAACCTATCACTAAAAAGCTGATTGTTAGTCGTGATGTTGTGTTTGATGAGAAAAGTAAATGGAATTGGGATGAGACACAGGGCTGTCCAAAATAATTAGAAGTAGGTGATGAAGATTTTAGCACTCCTACATAAGGCGAAAGTGATGACTCAGATGTCAGATCCTTCAAATCCACCAAGCCCATCCAGCTCATCAACTACATCTGTAAGTTCAACTTCATATGATTCACCTCCAAATAAGTGGGGATCATTGGAAGAACTTTAACAGAGGACAGAACAATGTCAAGTTGCACAAATTCATGAGCCCAGTTGCTTCAAAGATGCCGCAAATTTAAAGGAATAGTGTGATGCCATGTGAAGAAATGAAGGCCCTAGAACGAAATAAGACATGGGAGCTTGTTGAGTTACCAGAAGGAAAAGTAGTTGGTCTGAAATGGATTTACAAGATGAAGTACAAACCTGATGGCTCAATCCAGAAATACAAAGCACGACTAGTTGCTCGTGGTTACATGCAGCGAGAAGGTACTGACTTTGAAGAGACGTTCACACCAGTGGCCAGATTTGACACCATAAAGGCTGTTTTGGCAATAGCTGCACGTTATAAGTGGGAAGTTTATCAATTTGATGTCAAATCAGCCTTTCTAAATGGGTACTTGGCTGAAGATGTCTATGTGGAACAACCACCAGGATATGAAGTGAAAGGGCGAGAGACAAAGGTGTGTAAGCTAAAGAAGGCTTTGTATGGCCTCAAGCAAGCTCCAAGGGCTTGGTACGAGAGGGTTGATGAGCATTTCAAGAAGAATGGTTTGCAGAAAAGCGCCAGCGAGCCTACATTGTATGTGAAAGCAAGAGAAGCAGATGAGGTACTTATTGTTTGTCTTTATGTAGATGATTTAATTTACACAAGCAATAGTCCTTCATTAACGGCTGATATTAGAAGACTCATGATTGAAGAGTTTGAAATGACTGACTTGGGTCAGATAAGCTATTTCTTGGGATTATAAATACATCAAAGTGGTGCAGGAATTTTCATCAGTCAACGGAAGTATGTTAAGGACCTTCTTTGTAAGTTTAAGTTGCAAGATTGCAACCCTGTGAAGACTCTGATGGCAACTAATCAGAAATTTACAACTGTAGATGGAGAAGAACAAATTGATGTTCATGTTTATCGAAGCTTGGTAGGCAGCCTACTTTATCTTACCAACACTCGACCGGATATCTTGCAAGATACTAGTCTTTTATCCAACAACTTTATATGATTTGTTTTATGGAACTGATAATCTGAATTTATGTGGATATTCTGATAGTGATAAGGCAGGTTCTGTTGATGATCGCAAAAGCACTACATGTTATTTTTTCAGTTTGGGGTCAATTGCCATATCTTGGAGCTCAAAGAAGCAAGCATCTACTGCTTTGTCGTCCTCTGAAGCTGAATACATGGCTGTAACTTCAGCTGCTTTTCAAGCAGTATGGTTGCAAAGAATTTTGGAGGATATGAAGCAAAAGCAAAAGGCAACTATAATCTACTGTGATAATCAGTCCACGATAGCCATGACCAAGAATCCTGTTTATCATAACCGCACAAGACATATTAAGACTCGGCATCATTTCATCAGAGAGCTAGTATCAAAAGGAAGCATCCAGATTATGTATTGTAGTACAAATGATCAACTAGCTGATATGTTTACAAAACCACTTCTTGCAGCAAAATTTGAATATTTTAGGGAAATGATTGGTGTTGTAAATTTTTGCATTAAGGGAGAGTGTTAAAGATAATGCAGAAATTAATTTAGTATTTGTGTTTTTCTGTTAGTCACTAGTCTATTTGAATAAGTCAACTTAGTAGTTCCTAGTTTTAAGGATAATTGCTAGTTTGTTGGTACATGTCAATTATTTTAGGAGATATGAATTTTATGCTTTGTTTGTTGCTGAACTTTTGTGATTCAGTTGTATTCTCTGCTGTATTAATACAGCTGGTTGGATTAATAAAAGACATAAGTTCCCCAATTCTTTCTTCTGGTTCATAACTTATTTGATTGAAAGTCCTGAGTATTGTTCTCTTGTTAATGCTATGTCTCTCTTGATCTTGCAGTCAAGCAGAGATGTGTCATTGTTTCTCTAAACCAGATCACTAGAATTAATAGTTAGCCCTAGACCCCATCAGACTTTTATAGAGTTGTACAATCTCCTCCCTAATAACTGCTGGTTCTGTAATAGTAAAGCCTGACAATGCTTGTATTTTAGTGATCTGTTTCTTTTATTATCTCTCTTTTATGACAACTGAAAATAATTTATTATTGGAATCTCCCAATTTGATCCAAGTTTCTTGAGCCTTCTGTTGGAGAATCCCTTCTTCCACTAGTGACCATGTCTCCTGTTTGTGTAGCCATTCATTTTCCTGGTCTAATAATGTATAAGAGTAGTGTGTTTGCATTTGACTTTGGACTTGAGAGAGTGCTATCTGAGCTTCTTCTATCTTCTCTGTTACTCCTTTGAATTATGTTGCATTTAGGTGCCTAAACTGACTTTTAAGCTCTTTAAGTTTGAACCATATGTTCTTCATTTTCCCTGATGCTTTGTTCTTTCTCCACCCTTAAGCTACCATCGACTGAAAAGATGCATGATTTTTTCAAACATTGAAGAACCCGAATGGGCATTTGGTTTGAGTCTTAGGCTGACTTATATCAATAATCATAGGGTTATGATCTGAGATATAGGGCTCTCCATACTCTGTGACTATATGGGCATAATTCATCATCCATACATCATTTCCCAATAGTCTATCTATGCGACTCCACACTCTGACATCACCTTGTTGTTTATTAGTCCATGTGAAATAGTCCCCTCTCCAAGGAAGCTGTGCAAGATAGATGTTGTGGCATAGTTCTAAGAAATCTCTAACGTCAGCATTGGTCACAGGCACCTTAGACAATCTATCTTGAGGACTGAGTAGTGCATTGAAATCTCCCCTAATTATCCATGGTCATGTAGTTGTTTGTGCTATTCTTTGAAAATGTTGCCACAATTCTTCCTCTGCTCAACTGTATTTTGCCCATACACCACAGTGAGATAACATTACATTCCATTACGTTTCCCTGTAACTTGGCAATGGATAAATTGATCTTGTTTTGCAATTGGCAGCATATCATACATTTGGTCATCCTATATAATCCACACCCTACCATTCACTGCATGCTCATAATTAGTAATCATGTTCCATCTAGAGGCTATTCTACTCATCACCATTTCTGCTTTAGCTTCTTTCACCTTTGTTTCTACCATACCAGCTAGCTTTATATGTTTTTCCTTTATTTTTTTTTGTTTATATCGCTTATTCAACCCCCTAATGTTCCAAATCAACCAAGTCATTGTAGTGGTGTATCTCCACCTTCTCTATCAGGAGGCATATGATTCTCTATTCTCTCATCTTCTATCTGCAGAATTTGAAATCCATTGTGAGTTGATACTGAAGTTGTTCCAGGTACATCTTTCCTGTTACTAGTCAGTGCTGGCCATTCTGTATTCAGTCTTTGGTTTTGGCTTTCTTTTGCTTTTCATTTGTCCTTTGTTGTTGCAGTTTCCACATTAGGCTTACTAGTTGTTGTTACAGTAGCTTGATCGTGTGCATGTGCATTGGTTGATGCATTGTTCTGCCCAACTAAAGGTTGTTGTCCCTGTCCTTTAACTTGCCACCTTGTAGTGACTTTCCCCTGTCTTTTCCTTCCTCTAGGATGCTCTTCTTTGTTTTCTCGTTTAGTCAATTCACAATCATGGCCAATCTTCATACACTCATCACAATAGTGTGGTTTCCAGTCGTATATCACCTGTTGTTGGAACATTCTTCCAAATGGATCTTGTAGGGTCAACTCAGTTGGAAGATTTTTAGTGACATTTGCCTCCACCAAAATTCTTGCATAGGATATGCGCATCTGCTTTGTTGTGCATTTATCCGCAAAGAGTCGCTTTCCTATGGAAGTTGCCATTTTACTTAGGGCCTTATTTCCCAACAACTCATTGGCAGCTTTGGCAAAGTAATCCACAGTGGGATTTCAGTCAAGAATTCAGTCGTAAGGTCAAATTCAGGGGTCCATTGTTTCAAGATCATTGGTCTACCATTAATCGTGTATGGCCCTCCATATAAAATATCCTTCAAATCATCAAGTGTATGAAATTTAGCAATGTAATACCCTTTCTCATGAAGAAACAAATATGGAGCAGTCACTCGACTCCAATTTTGGGCTATGTATCTCTGCATGAATTTGTAACCAGGTGCATTCCCAATTACATAGACAATTACGGCACATTGCCACTTCTTTGTTTGATTGTCTATTTCATCCTTGTCCAGTTGCACCACAATATTATCATCAATAATATCTGGTGGGATATAAGAGAGTGCTATACCATTTTCTGAAGATCTGCTACCTGCGAACAGATTAACCCATGGTTTTTCTGGTGGTGGTCGCTTTGCATGCACCGATTGTGGTCTGGTAGCCTCCTTCACTTGTGTTGTTCCATTGGTTTTCCATTGGTTTTTGGCTCTATCTCTGTAATTGTTCCTTTGATCTCTGTATTTTCCACTACTTTGTTCACTGGCGTGCCTTCACAGGATGACGATGCCACATTCATATGGATTGCACTTAGGTTTAGCCATTTCGCCGGTCCTGTTGTTGTGCTTGAAGATCCCAATTTCTGCGAGCTAGGTTGAAATTGACTGCCAATTGGAGTAGTTATTTGTTGTGTATTACCTTTAGCTAATTTATATGCTATTACTGTTGCCCTTACTGCTTCTCCGACCGTCACGAGTGGATCTCGTTTTGGCCGGCCTCGCTTTCTCGCCATGGCTAATTCTCAGTCGGCGTACGTTAGCATAACGTGCGCCGAGAGCCTAAAGAGAGAAAACTCATATTTCTTTTACACGTATATCCCATTTTTGCAGTTAAATGGAGTCCTTTTTTTTCTTAGAAAGAAAAAAGGGAAATTTATTTAGAATGGGAAATTCTGATCAACAGGATAAAGTCAATATTTTGAATGAATTTGCTGAGATATGTACTCTCAGAGGTAAAACAGATTTCTTAAAGAGGTGGAAGACAACATCTACTAAATATGGGTGGGTGGGTTCGGGGTGGGGTTGGTGGTGGGATGGGTGTGGGAGGTTGGTGGGGATGGGGAATAGGGTGGATAAGGTTTAAGAAGAGTTTTTCAAAATATTTAAGTCAACTAAACATGAAAAAATTGAAAAATAATTTTTAAAAAATATTTTCCTTCATATCAAACACACCTTAAATCTGCAAATGGGCATCTGAATTTAAGAATTTCAAGGATCCAGCCAATCAGAGACCTCTAGTAAGTCATGTTTGTTTCTGTATCTTAAATAACTCTGAACCTTCCCTTCCTCATTCTTTAAGCTTTCCTTGATCTGAATTATTAAGCGAGTTTAAATCAAACATTTGTTATATATGAAACTATGTAGTTTACGCAATATGATATGCAAGCTAGTAAACAGCACCTTTAGGCTTCGGCATGTTGTTTTCATAACATTTTGGTCGCAATATAGCATAGACCTTACCCCTTTCTTGTGAAGGTAGAGAAAAATAATAGCATTATCTCATGTAAAAAATACTGGTCACGGGTAAATAAAAGAAAAACATTTGAATATAAGTGTAAATTCTATTTTACTTCAATATATATAACTGGAGATCTCCATTAGCTATATTGTATAAACTGGAGACACGAATATCTGGAATTATGACGTACAATGCTGGTTCATGACCAATAGTTATGCACCACAGGTACAAGTGAGGGAAGCCACATATAGCTCAAGAGTTAAACTATCAACAATTTTGTTTTGGCCAGTGGACTAGTATTTTGGTTCCAAATGTGAATTCATGCATTGTAAAAGTTGAAAGAATCAAGGCTGTTCAAATTAATAGACGCAGAATCCAGAGATCAGCTTAAAGGTTCTTTAGACTTCTTAGTAAACCTACCAAAGATATCACATCATCTCCCACTCGATCATTCATTTTTCCATAAACCTACAACATATATTGAACTGCCATTATTCATTTTTACATGAAAAAACGACCATTATTCATCAACAAAAATTTAACTGATCCAAGGGTTTGAAAACTCTAACTAACCAATTCATAGAAAGCCAAATAACTAATTTTCGAAGAGATGTAGATGCTTAAGTGTTTGTCAAGGTAATCAAAGAACCTCCTTAAGAGCCACCTTGTCATGGTTTTTTTATTACTCCACCTTTAACAAGTTCGTGTAGCAAAAATTCGTCTTTTTTTCCCTTGGATTGATGGAAATACCTGGAAATAAAAATCGTATAGTAAACAAGTAATATTAATAAAGATCGTATAGTAAACAAGTAATAATAAGGTGCTCACTTACAAGTACAACAATGATGTAAACTAACTCTCTAATGTTTCTCTTGCCTTATGGGAGACAGAATTATCTTCCGTTGTTTTCTTATGCTGAGAGTATAGTTTGTGAGCTTGGACCAACTAGTTTTTTTGTGACACATGTTGTACACTGTTCTAGATATTACAATCAGGAAATACAAAATCCGAATTGGAAATAATAACAGCAAAACACAAAGACAAGTGTAAGCAAATTTTTGAGAATAGCTATTGTTTACCCGTAAAACGATACAGTTGAATTTGTTACATGGTTTATAGACAAGTAAACTGATTTGACCCAAAAATGATAAACAAATAAGATTAAAGACAAGACTTAGCATAAAAATCGAAGGAAATAGCAGGTCTGGCTCCGGGAGCGATGCCTCCGAGGACAGGAATAAGAGCAGTATAAAACATAAAGTAAAATTGTATTATTTAATAGAATATAGCATAAGTTTTGCTAGAGATTTCGTGTCCTACAATGGTTGTTGAAGCCATTATTTATAGTTATACCTAGGAAACAAGATCCTAGGATCAAGCCCCTCTTAAATGACAATAAAGTGGGCCATTGGGAATTGATGAAGGGGTAACGGCAGGCCATGAATGCCACAATTCTCTGCAATGACTGCCTATTTAATACTAGAGAATATTCTTCATTAAATGCCATCTGGTGATGAACATTCGACCCGCTCCTGTTGATTATGCTACCTTCATAGTCTATTTGATACCAATTGTAGTTGTTGTCCCTGGTCTTAGTTCTTACTCGATTTGTCTTCCGCTTGTCTCCGGTTCGCGTGTCACGCTACCATTTGATTATTTAATATAAACTAATTTTATCCTATACATATAGTCCACCTGCTTTTCGGTGGCACACCTTTGTGTCATCGGGAAGTTGGTGAAGATTCTTTTCTTGGCGAAAAATTTTCTGAAACCGACTGAGCAATCTCTGACGCTTGATAAGACGCATGTCTTCTCGCATTTAATACCCCGAACACATGTTGCCCCACAATTCAATAATATTTTTACCGGTTCTTGAGGTAATCACGACCACGATTTTAGCCGTCTATATCTTTACTTATACACATCATTTTTCCTCTTTCACTTCTAAAAATTTCATAAGCTCTTTTATTCTCTTTGCACTTAACTTCCTTTTTCTTCCATCTCTCACCGATTTTCTTCAAAAACCTTTATCATATTCTTATTATTATGGCTTCTTTCACTGAATCTTTTAAGAACTCTGGTCTTCTCTTCGGTAGAGGCCTGAAGAGAAGCAAAGATAAAGAGGTTGATGTTGATGCTGATCTCCCTACGGTAAGCACCATCATACCCAAATACTTGAGCACTGTTAATGACTTCCAAGAGAAGTTTCCTTCTGCGAATCCTCAAACTTAGGCTGTTAGCAGGTATCCTTCTTCTATTTGCCCTTCCAATATTCCTACTCTGAAGGAGGATAGGAGGATTGTAACTGCAATGACCTAAACATCATTGCCCCTGACCTGGTGGAGCGGGTTACCTTCACCAAGAAAGGTTTTACGTATGTCTATACGTACCCCTTTACTTTGGGCATGTTTTCTTTGAGCGGGGGACTCGACCCTGTGATTTTGGTATTATGCCACCGGTATCAGGTCTGCTTGGCACAAGTAGGCCCTTTTGTGTGGCTAGCTATGACTTGTCTGCGCCGGCTGTGCACGGAGACGGGGAAACCCTAACCCTGACACATATGATGAACCTATACTCCCCCAAAATCTTCCGTGGGAGAGTAATAAACTTCAGCAAGCGTGGACACCATGCTCTACTTTCCAGCATGGATGATGACAATGACCGTGGGTGGATCAAGCAGTTTGTCATTATTGCAACCAGGGATATCATCCCGGCTATAACTCCATCTTTTCCCGAATAATGGAGTAGTTCACGTAAGTTTGTTAGCTATCTCTTTCTTCGTAAAAAAGTTGTTCTCTGTCATTGCTAGCCTTTTTGTTTCCGTTATTCCAGCTCCTCGGTGGACACCATCAAGGGTTGAGGGCCTAGACCAATGGGTTCAGAAAATTCTGGATACTACTACACCAGAGACTCATCGGTGGAAGGAGTTGGCCACCAAATGTGGGTGGAAGGAGTTTGCCCACAAATACGGGTGGAAGGCCAAGAACCACAGTAAAATAATTCTTTCTACTTTCCGCCTCTAAAAGTACATAAGAAAATTTGCTAACCATACCTTTTTGTTTGACTCAGGACTCCCGCAGGGTTCTATTACTTGCCCAAAAGTCGAGGTTTTGGCCAATCTTGCGGAGGCTGTGAGGCAGGAGGCTCTCACTCGGAGTGGTGCCTTCGGATCTGCCTTCGGTGCAGGTGCTTTTTCTCGGAGTCTCCAAATAAAGAACAAGCAACCAAAAAAGCGGCGTCCTTCCTCGGCTGGGGATAAAAATAAAAAAATAAAAATGTCCACGCTCGAGCCGGCCGCAGCCACTGTGGTCATTGATGATGACGGGGAAGCTAGTGATGAAGAGGCTTCCCTTCAACGGAGATAAAAATTTCATCAGCTCAACATAATGCTCAATCTGGAGAGCTTAGAACCCCAACTGAAGGCGAGGTCCGAGCGCTTAGGGGAGAAATAGAGATAGTAGAGAATACCAATTCTCGCTATCCGGTCCCAGTTGCTGCTTATGGTCCCGTGAGGTTGGAAATCAAGTCTTTTCTACCTTTGGTTGATGAGCAACCAATAATCAGCACTGCCTATGTTGCAACTGTTTCTCAACCTACAACACCAACAACTTCATGCCCCTCTACACCAGCTGCAAATTTGCCTTCCACATCCGCTGCACCTCCTCCGCCGGTCACAAATGCTCGAGAAGAGGATGTCTCTCCTCCCCAGTCCCCTGACCACGGAAATTTGGGGCACAACTACTCACCCCTTTCTCCAGATCTACGAGGTACTAGAATGTCACTCTCTCAGTTTCAAAGGGGTGCCCATCTGCTGTCCAGGCCGATAGAGCTTGCTAACTATCTGAAGCCGCTGGATTTAGAAAAAGATAAGAAGAAAATACACTCCCGTTTAGGGGAGTGTATGTTGAATAATGCCATGCACAATGCGGCAGCGGTACCATGGTTGTTCTCTTACTGCTTATTTTTTATTCATTTGTTATAACAAGGTTTCTGACTTTGATTTATGTTTTGCAGGCCAACTTCCTTGCTTCCGAGGGCCTTGAGAGATTTATCCTCGATAAAGAGGGACTTATGTCCGAGTGGGATCAGTTGTTATCCGAGATGGACCAAATTGTTGCTAGCCTCCCGGTGCTAGAAGCAAAAGTTGCTAAGGCGAGTGAGCTAGAGGCTCGGTTGCAGCAAAGTGAGCAAGAAGTGATGGCCCTTAGCCAAGAAGCCTCTTAGCTAAATGTACAGTTTCAAGAAGCTAAGGCTAAATGGGCTAAGGTCCAAGATGTTGTGCTCGCTGCTGCCGAGCGTGAGTCTGCCTCCATTGAACGAGTGAATAATTTGGAGGTAGCCTTGAACTCCAAAGCCGAAGATGCTGCTGCTACCGAGGAAACGCGGGTCCGGATGGAAGAGAGGTATAAGAAGATCATGGAGAAAAAAATCAGGCATATCTACAATCTGTGATCTTGATCTTAGCCTTGGCGCTACAAGATCCGAGCGAGATGGCCTTTTGGTCGAGGTTGACAGACTTAAGGCAAAGCTCCAACACCAAGGGGATTTCCTCGGCTTTGAAAATCCATACTCTATGTATCATATGAGGAGGAGAACCTTGGAGGAGGCCAAAGCGGGTGTCATTGATATTGATGATGAAATCGCCAAGTCCCGAGCGCTGTAGTTAACTGCTAGAGCCCGACTAAGCCTGACGTAACTGACTCTTCGAGTACCAGTTCCGAATATTCGAGAACCGAGGAGGAACTTGAAGAGAATAATGATGAAGGTCAAGATCCTACACCGACGACAGATCCACTTACTTCTCTCGGGGGGGAGGTGTAGATGCCTCTCTTCCCCCGAGTTTCGGTGGCTATGAAGCTTAGATTTTCCTTTTTTCTTTTGTTGTTTTTTTTGTACCTTTGCACTTATGCAGTTTGGCATGTTTGATAAATAAAGAAGACTTTTTGCTTAAGTATTGCACAAACTTCATTCTTTTTGTGTCGAATTAGATAAGGCTTCAGGTGTATTTTCTTCCGATAGCTTTTTGGGTTCCGGGCATAAAATCTTCCGGAAATAACCCTTTACCATGAGGATTTCATAAGAGAGGGACCTCTTATTTTTACGGTGCTCTTGAAGAGGACGTCTCCTGTTTATTCCGGCACAAGCATTTGAAGTTTTTAGTTAACTTTCAACTGGTAAAATCAATTCATCGTTTGGACAAAAAACAAGATAAAAATAAAAGAACTTCATTTTATTCCTTTTATCTTCAAAAGTACATAAGCATTCATTTGCTAAAAAAAGAAATTGCCAATACATGTGGCTAACTTGTACAACTTGTGGCTACGGGGCTGGCCGTGCAATCTCCGGTCCCGATGAGAGATTATTATTCCCGGGTCTGGTAGTCCCGGTTTTTGTGACAATCACGTTGCCATATTCTCATAATATTCCCCAGTGTTCGAATGCGAAGTATGCGAATTGGAACACTGGAAGTCTTGCTCCTTTGAGGAAAAATACTTATGAACGATTGAATAATCTTTGGTTTGATGGCAAGCTTTATTTCCCGTTAGGGACTCTGCCATCGAGCCAAATATTATCTAACCATCCCATATTGGCTTGTTGTTTCAGTGCCTTGTCATTTAAAGGTCTTAACTTTGTTGAAGACGTATCCTTCGTAGTATGCTTTCCGTTGCTGCCTCGTTAAAAACCTTGTCAAAAAAACTCTATTGGGACAAAAACTGGTCGAACGGAAAAAGAGTGCAGCACATACTTTCAGTATAGGCAGGATTCATTAGCAATAGTACTTTTTGAGGTGATTCACATTTCAGTTGCTAGGAAATTTGACTCCGTTTTGATTCTCCAACTCGTACGATCCTTTATCAGTAATGGCTGAAATCCGGTAGGGTCCTTCCCACATTGGACCCAGCTTTCCAACGTTGATTTCTCGAGTGTTATGAGTCACTTTCCTCAAAACCAAGTTTCATACTTTAAAGTAGCGGAGATTGGCCCTCCAATTATAGTAGTTTTCCATTATCTGCTTCTAAGCCACCATTCTTATGTGTGCCAAGTCCCTGCAATCATCAAGCAATTCAAGCTTTACCAGCAATGCCTTATTATTTGCTTCTTCGTCTGCTCGGAAGAACCGTAAGGTTGGTTCTCCTACTTCCATCGGGATCAGAGCTTCCGCGCCGTATATAAGAGAGGAAGGTGTCTCTCACGTGCTTGATTTTGTCGTCATCCGGTATACCCATAGCACGCCCGGTAACTCTTCGGGCCACTTGCCTTTAGTCACTTCTAACCTCTTTTTGAGGTTTTGAATGATCACCTTATTGGTCAATTCCGCTTTCCCATTAGCGCTCGGATGGTATGGCGAGGATGTAATCCTTCTGAATTTCTGGTTTTCAAGCATTTTGTGACTTTAGAGCCTATGAATTGTGGCCCATTATCATAGGCAATCTCCTTTGGTATTCCGAACCGGAAAATTATGCTTTTCCACAGGAAGTCGACCACTTCGCGCTCACTTATCTTCTGGTAAGGACCTGCTTCGATCCATTTAGTGAAGTAATCGGTTAAAATTAAAAGGAATCTTACCTTTCCGGGACCCGGCGGCAGCGACCCAATTATATCCATCCCCCATTTCATGAATGACTATGGGGATATTACCGAATGGAAGAGTTCTGTCGGTTGGTGCACCAACTGTGCATGGCGCTGACACTTGTCGCATTTCTGAACTAACCATTTTTAGCACCAACAAATCTGCGTTTGAGTGGTTCCCATAAATTCCTTCATGGACCTCTCTCATTACGTAGTCCACCTCCGAGGCTCCTAAACATCGGGTCAACAAGCCTTGAAATGATCTCCTATATAATTGTCCACTCAAGAGGTTGTAACGAGTTGCTTTGGTGCGAAGTGCCCGGAATGCCTTCGCATTTTTGGACAGCTTGCGATGTCGAAGATAATCAATGAACTCATTCCTCCAGTCCCAAACTAGGTTTGTTGTATTTAATTCATAATAGTCGTTTACATCCAGTACCGAATGCATAAGTTAAACTAAAGTACCTGAGTTGGATCCTTTTATCTCCGCGGATGACCCCAAATTGGCCAATGTGTCTCCTTCTACGTTCTCTTTTATCGGGATGTGTGTGATCGACCACTCCCTGAATCGTGTAAGCAAAGTTTGAACTTTAATTATATACTGTTGCATGCGTTCCTCCTTTGTGTCGAAAATCCCATGACCTCAGAGCCAAGTCCACAGGCCAGTTCGAGTCCTGCAATCAAAGCCTCATACTCGACTTCATTGTTAGTTAAAGAAACAGTTTTTATGGCCTGCTTCAGGGTCTCCCCCGAAGGCGTGATTAGGACCACCCCGATCCCAGACCCTTTCACATTGGAAGCTCCGTCAGTGAACAAGGTCCAAAATTCTGATGTCATTTTCGACACCATCACCGCTTCTTTAGCAGCCATGGATAATAACACGGGACTGAAATCGGCCACAAAGTCGGTCAAAACTTGCGATTTGATCGCAGTCCTGAGCTTATATTCAATATCGAACTCACTAGTTTCGACCGCCTATTTATCCAACTGTCCTAACAATTCGTGCTTGTGAAGAACATTCCACAAAGGGAAGGTCGTTTTCAACTGCTATCGGGTGGCATTGAAAATAAGGCCTAGGCTTTCGAGAGGCGACTACGAGAGCTAGGGCCAGTTTTTCGAGGTGCGGATAACGAGTCTCCGCTCCTGACAAAATTTTGATGATATAATAAATATGAAATTACGTACCTTCGTCCTCCCGGAATTGTTCTTCTTCTTCAAAAGAGAGAAGAAATGATGATATGTTTTTGAGGATCAAGGGATGAACCTACTTAGAGCGGCCAATCTTTCAGTTAGCTTTTAGACTTCTTTTACGCTTGTTAGCTGGTCTGGGATGTCCTCGATGGATTTGATATTATCGGAATTTACCTCGATCTCCCTTTGCAAAACCAAGAAACCCAAGAACTTACCGGAGTCGACCCCGAACACACATTTTTCAGGGTTGAGCTTCATATCGTGTTTCCTCAAGATATCAAAGGTTTCCTGTAGGTGCTTTAAATGATCAACTACATTCAAAGACATGACCAACATGTCTTCTATATACACTTCCACCGTTTTACCTTTTTTGTTTCTCGAACATCTTGTTCACGAGCCTCTGATAAGTGGCTCCGGCGTTTTTAATCCCGGAGGGCATCACATTATAACAGTATATGCCGAAATTCATTATGAACAATTTTTTTCTGATTTTCCGGGTTCATCTTAATTTGGTTGTACCTGGAATAGGAATCGAAGAAACTCATTAACTCGTGCCCGGTTGTTGCATCAATCATTAGATTGATGTTTGGTGGTAGGAACGAGTCTTTAGGGCACACCTTATGCAAGTCTTTATATTATACGCACATTCGAAACTTGTTATTCTTTTTCAAAACTACAACGACATTATCTAACCATTCGGTATACTTTACCTCCCTGATTTAACCGATGTCAAGTGGTTGAGTTACTTTTTCCTTAACAAATTTGTTTCTGACCTCGGCTATCCGGTGTTTCTTTTGCCTTACTGGAGGGATGCTTCGATCCAGGTTTAGCTTACTCTAGCGGGATACCTGTCATAACCGAGTACGACATTCAAAACAATCAACGTTATTATTAATAAATCCTTACATAAGTTCGGGATTGAGTCTTGTTCCCAAGTGAAATTTTCTCTCCAAGAATTCCTCAAACAAAACCACTTGTTTGAGTTCTTCTGCAGTAGACTTGGTCGTGTCTCTCTCTTCCGGTACCTGGTGGGATTCCGACGACTCCTCGCCTTTATCATTTTCATTCGACTCGTGAGCAGGCATTGATTCCTGTAATTGCTATTTGCTGGGCTCCTTCCTTTTACTACTGGAAATTGACACTGCGTTCATTTCTCTTACGGCCGATTGATCTCCCCTGATTTGCTTGATTCCCTCTAGTATCGATAATTTCAGCAGTTGGAGATATATTGATGGTATGACCTTCATTTCATGTAACTATGGTCTACAGAGAATTATGTTGTAGCCCATGTCGCCATCCACCACTTCAAATAAGGTAGTCTTTTTAACCCCACGGATTTTGTGGTCAACAGGATCTCTCCTTAAGTTGTCACACTTGCCAAGTTGAATCCGGCGAGGAGCTTTGTTGCCAGAATGATGCTTCCGGTTAATTTGGCTTGTTCCAGCACTCTCCATTGAATGATGTTGGTTAAGCTTCCTAGGTCAACCAAAACACGTTTAATCTTGAAATATAGAACATTAAGAGAAATTACTAGGGCGTCATTATGCGGTAGAAGAAGTCTGTTGGCGTCATCCTCCATGAAGGTGATGTCATCTTAGGCGATTTCTCGGAGTCTCTTGTTGTAGGTCACCGACACTTTTGTCTTCTTGGCCATCGAGAAGGTTACACCATTGATTTAATTCCCTCCGAAAATCATGTTGATAGTCAACCGAGGGGGATCTTCCCCTATCATCGAGGGTTCTGCGTTGTCCCGGTTGCGACCGTAATTGTTCTTGCCTCGGTCGCTCAAGAATTCCCTGAGATGGTTATTTTTCAACAGCGTTGCCACCTCCTCGCGCAGATGCTGGTAGTCCCCAGTTTTGTGTCCATGAGTCCCATGATACTCGTACCATAAGTTAGGATCCCTCTTGCTGGGATCAGATCTGATTAGCCTCGGGAATTATGCCTCTTTGATATTCCTCATTTCCGATACCAGCTCCACGACGCTGATGTTAAAATTATAATCTGACAACCTGGATAAGTGGAATCCCGCGTCCCCGATATCTCTTTGTCTTGCAACGATCTGTTGTTTCGGCCATGGTCAGTTCTTCTTTCGGGAGCGAACCTATCTGAGGACCGGAACCCTTTATTGCCGCGTCTCTCGGCTCTCTCGTAAGGCAAAAAGCTGCCCTTGGAAAATCGCCGGTCTGCATCAAAATCATCCTTAACCTTATCCTGGCTCTTGTCTCGGTTCTGCCCCTTGGCTGATGCCGGGAACCCAATCTAATCATCTTCTATCCTTATCTTCGGTTCATAGCGGTTATGGACATCTACCCATGTGGTCGCTTGGAATTCGAGCAGGCTTTCCTTCAACTTTCGGGAGGCGTCGGAGCTCCTCGGGTTCAAACCCTTAGTGAATGCCTCCACTGCCCATTCGTCTGACACGGCCGGTAACAACATCCTTTCTTTATGAAATCTGATCACGAACTTCCGTAGCAGTTCGAACTCTCATTGTGCTATTCTGAATATGTCTGCCTTCCGCGCTTGGACCTTCCTGGCCCCGGTATGGGCCTTAATAAAAGAATCTGCGAGCATTTCAAAAGAATATAGATTAAGTTCTCGGGTAGGAGTGAATACCATGTCAAGACCCCTTTCGTGAGGGTTTCTCCAAATTGTTTTTGCAGAATCGACTCAATCTCATGTTGGGCCAAGTCGTTTCCTTTCACCGCCATTGTATAAGTTGTGATGTGCTCCTGAGGATCTGAAGTCCCATCGTACTTTGGTATGTCCGGCATCTTAAACCGTTTCGGAATCAATTCTAGTGCTGCGCTCAGCCTAAACGACAATTGAGTGTACTTCTTCGAATCCGGGCCCTTCATCACTGGTGGTGCGCTCGGAATCTCATCCATTCGAGCGTGAAACTCTTTCGTGTTCTGATCCATCCGCTCGTTCATCTCCCTCATGCGGTTTTGAAGGATCATTACCATTATCGTTACCGGATCCGCTATCGGTACCCGCGGCTCCGCCGAAACCAACCTCACCCCTCGGGGTGTTGTTATCCACTCTTTGAGCCGTTTGATTTGTAGGAGCGCTGGGAGGGAGGAACTGGGCCTCTTCCATTTGCGTTGTTGGAAGCACCTGATAATGCATGTTTCAATTTCGTCATGACTTGGTCCTGCCTTGAGAGATGACCCATGATGGCTTTCTGTTGCTCTCGTAAGATCCATATCATTTTCGCAACTGCAGTTGTTGTCCCCGGTCTTAGTTCTTACTCTATTTGTCTTCCGCCTGTCTCCAATTCCACGTGTCGCGCTATCAATCAATTTTACCCTATACAGTTATATTACGAAGAAGTTATAAAAATCCGTATCGAGATGATTATATGTACTACACAGAAGATAAGGGTCTTGAATAATAGCATAAGGGGAAACCAACATAGAGACACGCAAAATTGAAGAAGAACAGCAATTCAGGACCAAGTTCTTGGAGGAAGCCCCTGATATTTAGATAACTATTCTGCTCAGTATAACTATTCTACTGTAACGGGTTATTTAACTTTTTCTTAAAGGTTATTAGTTCATATTTACTATATGCACTAGTTAATTTACAGATAATCATGAAACTAAGTACCTATAGCAACGAAGTCATTAAACTAACTATATCAACAAAGTCATAAAACTAAAAGTATCCATAGCAACAAAATCACAAATCAAACTCGTCATAAAACCATTAATCCGATGCTAAAAGACTCATATCAGCTGTCACATAAACACTGTCACGTTATTCCCATATAAGTTTTTTAATGGTGTGTTAATTGGAAACAGAAAAACCGATTGTAAGCCCCTCATTCTTTTTTAATTCTTTCTTTCTCCAATCCGCCAAGTATGAAAACAGTAATTTTCTTTATAGCATGTTTGATCGCGTTTCTAAAATCTGCTTATTTTGAGAATTGCTTTCTCCGAAAGTACTTTTCAAAAAAGTACTTTTGGTGAAAATCAATTTGTGTTTAGCTAATTAATTTGAAAAACATTTTTGAGCAGCAATTAGTGTTTGACCAAACTTTTAAAAAATACTTCTAAGTTATTTTTTTCAAAAGTGCTTTTCAAAAAAATACTTCCGGGAGAAGCTATTTTTTTCTACTTCTCAGAAACTGCTTCAACTTCTATTCAAAAATTATTTTTTTCCTTAAAAAAGCTTGACCAAACACCTTAACTTTTGAAAATAAAGAAGCACTTTTGGCAAAAAAAAAAAGAAGGTATTTTTGGCCAAGAAAAAAACTTGCGAAACAGGCTATTACTTTTATACCTTCGTGCTCAACGTTCTTCTAACACTTTCTATATAAAGTAAGAGAAACTAATATGATAAAAGTTGGGGAATATAGGGAAAGATTTCTAATTTTCTTTTCGTTTGTCTTGTGTTTCCTAGTTTTCAAACAAGTAAGGTAGGGACCATCACATCCTATCTACAACAACAATAACAACAACAACATCCGAGTAAAATCCCACTAATGGGATCTGAAGAGGGTAGTGTGTACGCAGACCTTATCCCTACCCTGACGGGGTAGAGAGGCTGTTTCCGAAAGACCCTCGGCTAAAAAAGAAACAAAAATACAAAAGGACAAAAAGGAGACAATATTAGTATCACAACAACAATCATATGATAAATAGAAACACCATGAAATCCAGAAGAAGAAGAAGGATGCAAAGCAAAGGGAGACAATATTAGTAAATATTAGTATCACCACGACAATCATAAGAACAATAAGAACACCATGAAATCTAGAAGAAAGATGCAAAGAAAAAGTGATAGCTAGTAAATAAGACATGCATTGAAAAGCGAAATAGTAATCTACAACATTGCCACTAGCTATCTCAGACAAAAACCCTACATGACTAGTCCCACAATAGTACGAAGTAAGGCACGACTCAACTACCTCCTAACCTACAACCCTAATACTCGACCTCCATATCTTCCTATCTAGTGTCATGTCCTCGGAAATCTGGAGTCTCGCCATATCCTGCCTGATCACCTCTCCCCAATACTTCTTAGGCCGCCCTCTACCTCTTCTGGTGCCCTCCACAATCAGCTGCTCACACCTCCGTACCGGAGCATCTAGGCTTCTCCTCTGAACATGTCCGAACCATTTAAGCCTCGCTTCCCGCATCTTGTCATCAATAGGAGCCATATCATCATTCCTAATCTTATCTATCTTAGTGTGTCCGCACATCCACCGCAACATCCTCATTTCTGCTACTTTCATCTTCTGGATATGTGAGTTCTTAACGGGCCAACACTCAGCCCCATACATCATGGCCGGTCTAACCACCGCTTTATAAAACTTACCTTTGAGTATCAGTGGCACTCTCTTGTCGCACAGGACTCCAGATGCTAACCTCCACTTCATCCATCCTACCCCAATACGGTGTGTGACATCCTCATCGATCTCTCCTCCCTCCTGGATAACCGAACCAAGATACTTGAAGCTGCCTCTTCTCGGGATGACCTGCGAATCAAGCCTCACATCCACGCCCACTTCCCCTGGATCAGCGCTGAACTTACACTCCAGGTATTCCGTTTTCGTCCTGCTCAGCTTGAAACCCTTAGATTCAAGAGCCTGTCTCCAAACCTCCAGCCTCTCGTCAACACCGGCTCGCGACTCATCAATCAAAACTATGTCATCGGCGAATAGCATGCACCATGGCACATCCCCTTGAATATGGTGTGTTAACGCGTCCATCACCAATGCGAATAAGAACGGACTGAGCGCAGAACCTTGGTGTAACCCCATCACATCCTATCTAGAGGGGAATTAAAAAGTGAGGTGACATATATTTTTGGCCAAGAATCATATTTATTTTTTTCCTCAAATTTTTGGATTTTTTCCTATTTTTCTTTATTTTCTGCTACAATAAAATATTCAAAAGTCACTTCTTAATTGTATTCTGTTAATTACACCTCCGTTAGACCGTTATTCATCTTCTACCCAATTCTTTTTCAGTTTAGAAAGTCCAGAAGTCTTTATTACTAATTATCTAAAAATTTCATCTTCAATGAAGACTACTATTAATAACATGCCATCAACTCATGGGAGGAATATACAGATAGATCATTATCATTTATCCCCAATCTTCATTCGTGCGTGGTGAGAATTCTCCTTATCATTCTCTACCAAATCTTTTTGTCAGTTTGTCCCTTTAGAATTGAGTTAATTTTTCTTATTTCAATTTATATAACTGGGTTACGACTTCCGATTTCCAGAAATGCTAATCTGTTTGCATACTGAATTGGTGAAGCTTTTGCCCTTTTTTGTGCCCCTTCTGTAATATAAGGTGTTTTGTTATACAAACTTTTAATTTAGTTAGGATCATTATTTTTGTCTTTCCTTCTTTTTTTTTTGGATTTTTCCTGAAGGAATATAATAAATTGGAGCTTTTTGCTCAAAGCATGCACCTGCACTCTTTTACCTTTTAGTGGCGTTACAAATTAGAGAACAAATTTGTCATTATTCATGCCATATTCTACTATTATATAAGAGAGAGTTAGCATTAGGGGTGGGCATAATACCGGTCGAATCGAAAAAATCGGCCGAATCGTGAATTTCGGTTTTTCGATTTCGGTTTAATCGGTCATTCGGTTGGTGCACGATTTTTAAATTATTAAATTTTGATTTTTCGGTAAGACTTACGGTTTTGATATTTCGGTTTTCGGAATTTGACTGCAGATTTTACGCCATCTCGTGGAAATACACTTGTTCATCCCTTAGCTGGAAATTTAACAGGGAACAGAACCCCGCTTATTTTCAGCAACCATCCCCAACAGATAAAAAGAAGAGATTATCTGAACTTTTCGAAGAAAGCTTGAGAAGTGATCAGGACCAAAATGGAAAAAATACTGAAGAAAAATAAAATGGTACAAATATTAAAAAAGAAACTGCGTCAACTGGTGCTCAACTAAGCGATCTGGACTTCTAATTTACATTGATTTGTTAACTACTAAGCTGAAATCCAGCAAAAAGTCTGGATCATTGTAAATTCAAGATATAAAAATCTTGAATCGTTAATAACCGAAAAACTAAACCGGAAATAACCGAATCGAATTTTGAAAATACCGCACTGAACTGTAAATATTTTGGTTTGATTTGGTTATTAATATTATAAAATCGAAAACCGATAAATCGAACCGTACTTTCATAATAACCGATCGGAACGACCGACGCCCCTAGTTAGCAGGCACCTTCCCGTCAACATGCCTGCTTATTGTGAGGGTATTTCTGGAATTTCATTGTTTATCTGCTTTCAAGCTACTGTACATGAAGCTTTATCACCTGTACATATTTGCTGAGTGTGATGATGATCGTGTGGGGGCCACCTCCATTCCATGCCACACGTCTAGAGTAGCTTTTGAAATTGTCACTTCCTATCACGTGGACCCCTCTTTTAATGTTTCAATATCACAACTAATATTTATTTATACCCTTGAATTATCACTTTTACTTTAAATGACGTTGGCGTTTATGTAAATTTATAAACTTTGAGAACCTTCTAAATGTTCCGAGAGCAGGGCGGCCCGACGTATTTTGGGGCCTAAAGCCAAATTTTAATGAGGGACCTTAATATTTTAATTTTATTATTATTATTTGAAGTCAATTTTTCTAGCTTTTTTAGATGCAAAGTTACTAATAATTTTCTTATAATCAATTTCTCTTAATAAGTCTTTCTCAATTGACAATATAGCTAACCCATTTAATCTCTCTTGAGACATTGTTGATCTTATGTACGATTTTATCAATTTTAATTTTGAAAAATTTCTTTGCGTTGAAGCAACGGTAACTGGAATTGTTAACATTATTCTATAAGCAATATAGGCATTTGGAAAAGAATCAAGTCTCTTTATTTGATTGAGTATATCAATTAAACTATTATCTTCTACTTGTACTATTTTCCTTAATACTTTCAACTCAGAAAATAAATCTAAACCATCAATATCGGATTGATTATTATGCTTTAAGAAAAATTCAAGATTAAGGCAATGTGTTTTTAAAATTCAAGATTAAGGCAATTTCTAAATCAATCCATGCAGCCATGTTAATAATATGTTCATTTGTTGTTTCATGAGTTTTGAGCTTAGTACTAATATTTCTCCAATCATTACTACCTTCACTAGCTAGTTTACTACTACAAGTTCCGGAACTCAAACTAAACAACTTACAACAAAAACAAAATACTTTATCTAAGTCTTTAGAATAAACTAACCATCTTCTATCATGTCTTTCACCATTCACCAATTTTTGAATATAATGTGTAGTAGAAAAATGTCTTGAAAATGTATCATTCGGAAAATTTGTGTCAATTATTCTAATTGGCCCCTTTTCTACTAATAGATCTCTCAACTTTGTATCTATATTAGTCCATTGACTAGGATCATATATATTTATAGGAGTTGAATTATTTATTTCATTCATAAGCATCAATGTATTATTTTGAGGATCTATTTCCGACTTGTCACTTACTTGTTCTTTTTCTACTTGAATATTATTAATTTTCGAATTATCTAACTCAACTGAATTACTAACTTGCTCATCTAGAGAACACTCTCCCAACTTTTCTGATTCAAGATTTTTATTATTCAATAAAAATTTGTCAAGAGCACCTTTTTGAGATTGTATTAGATTTTGAATTCTTCTTCTTTTCTTGAGTTTTTCATAACCAGATTCACACTTTCTATTTGACATACTTATCTTCTAATAATAATAAATAATCTAAAAGTACATTAAATAGCAAAATATTAAATTTTAAATGAGAAAATAATAAAAAGATAGAATAAATAGCAAAATATTAAATTTTAGATGAGAAAATAATAAAAGATAGAATAATAGAACCTGATTCAAAAATGGATAGCTTGATATGAAATTAAATTTTCTGTTCGAGTATGCTTGTTGTAACTTGTAAGACTTGAATCATGAAAATAGAACAAACAAAACACTCCACTATTTCTTGAATCAATACACTGAACTCTGAAGTCTGAAGATCCAAAATAAAGCTTTGATCTTTGGCTATTGAAGAATGAAGAATGAAGAATGGAGTGTGATTAATGAACCGTTGAAAATGGAGTAAAAACAAAGTATAAAATATAATATAGTGGCATAGCTATTAGTGCACAATGCACACATTGTCTACTTGTCTTCACTTTGCTCAACAAAGTTTTGTGAGTAAGAACAAAGTATAACATATAATATAATGGCATAGCTATTAGTGCACAGTGCACACGTTGTCTGCTTGTGTTCACTTTGCTCAACAAAGTTTTGTTTGAGAAAGTTGTGGACGTGTGGTCCACTATCTCAAATTTATGTTCAAACTTCCCATTTCATTTTATTATTTTTTTAATTTATAAATATAATATAGATATAACCAAAAAATGGGGCCCCCATAAATGTGGGACCTAAAGCAATTGCTTTACCCGCTTTATGGACAGGCCGCCCCTGTCCAAGAGTATCAAATGGCTGATGCAAACATTTTCAAGTATTATCAAGCTACAATATACATAAACTGAAGTGATTAGCCGGTAAAGTTTAATAGTTTAAAATAAATTATTCAAGCTACGTGATTAGCTTTGTGCAAATTTAGTGTAATATTGTTGGAGGATTAGTTCCTTACAATAATATGGAAGACATATGTATACGGTCGAAATGGATTTGGCATGTCCGGTACGGTTCGAAGGGTGATGTATCGAAGTAAGATCACGAAGGGGGGAGGAGGGAGGGGGCACGAACTAATCTAGAGTCTGGAAAGGCCGGTCCGTGTTGAGATCGATATCATAATCAAACTCGAACAAGAATCGAACCATGGTGCGGGTAGATCTATCGTGCAGATAATCCAAAAACCAACCTACATCGATCAGGAATCCGTTCGAAGGCTCGAACCGGGATCGAGCTCGAGTCAAGATCACAAGTTCGAGCCGAAATCAAGCTCGAACCAAAATCGAGGGTTCTAAGCAAGATCGGGCTCGCAGACAAAAGCCGTTGTAATCCCACTAGAGGGAATCTTGGCAGAAATTATGTAAAAGCTGATTTATCATGGGTTTCCCACTGAATGTTTATTTTATTATGCTTGGAGCCAAACCCCTTCATTATAAAAGGACTTGTTTATCATTTTTGTAAGGGATCTATGGAGGACTTACACTATCACAAATTGTATTATCCCCTCTACAAGCAAGAGTGATCTTTCTAGTTTCTTAGATTGATTCTATTTTTGTTAAATCCTAAATTTCACTGTTCATAATTGATTGGCCTAGATTACGTTTTCTCTAATCTATATTCATACTTTTATTTATCTTAGCATTCTGTATTAAGTTGTACCACGTATCTTCGAAACTGCGCATAAATTCAACTCTATCCCTTTTTTCGGGTAAACAGTTTGGCGTCCACCGTGGGGCCGAGGATAATAGTGGCCACTTATTTCCAAAAACAACCTTCAATTCAGGTTCGGCTACGAATAGCCACCGACCAAATGGCTTCGCCGACCGATTACGAAGCTGACCTTCAAGATGAAACCAACAACTTGGCACTACCCGAGATTCGAGCCGGAATACCACTAAATGTCAATTCACAAATTCCTTTGGAAGCAAACCAACATTACGAACCGGAAAGAAGCATTCAGGGCGGTGCTCGATCCGTAGCCCAAGACACCCAAAATACGGAGGAGATCGGGGCCAGCTTACGCATGATCTTCGAGATGTTACAAGCCCAACAATTAGCAATAGCTCAGCTACAGAGCCAAACTCGCGCACAAAGCAGGCCAGTTTCTAACCCACTTCGAGAGGTCACCCCTAGAACAGAGCCTGCCATAATGAAATCTAACGAGCAAGAATCGGGGACTAATCCCGGAATTACTAAACTGCTCGAGGAACTCACGAAACGGGTCGAAGCCAACGACAAGAGGGTGGAGACGTATAATGCCAGGGTCGATCAAATTCCGGGAGCTCCGCTAATGATAAACGACCGATCCTAACGAACATGTCACCTCTTACACGTGTGCCATAAAAGGCAACGATTTGGAAGATGACGAGATTGAATCCGTGTTATTGAAAAAGTTCGGGGAGACCCTCTCGAAAGGAGCTATGATTTGGTACCACAATCTACCATCAAATTCCATCGATTCTTTTGCCATGTTGGCAGATTCGTTCGTAAAAGCACATGCTGGTGCCACAAAGGTCGCAACGAGAAAATCAGACCTCTTCAAAGTAAAGCAAAGGCAGGGAGAAATGCTGAGGGAATTCGTATCCCGATTTTAAATGGAACGCATGGAATTACCCCCGGTCACCGACGACTGGGCCGTACAAGCTTTCACCCTAGGATTAAACGAGCTAAGTTCGACAACATCACATCGGCTGAAGCAAAATTTGATCGAGTACCCGGCGGTAACTTGGGCAGATGTACATAACCGATATCAATCGAAAATTAGGGTCGAGGATGATCAGTCGGGGACCCTGTACGGACCTATTCATCAGAACAGGACAGTTATTAATCAAAAGCAGATCGACAGAGAACAAAGGTCAAACAGAGACCGATATCGACCATACATCACCGATCGAATAAACAATGGTTCAACACGCAACGCAGTTCGGAACAGTCAAAGAATTGATCGGGGACAAAATTCTCGGGGGCTTATGAGTAAGAGCGGCTTCGACAAATATGCCGAGCCTATAGAAGCACCTCGATTATCAGAGTATAACTTCAGTGTTGGCGCATCCGCTCTCGTATCGGCCATCGGACGCATCGAAGACACTAAATGGCCCCGACCAATGCAAACCAATCCTGCCCGGAGAAATCCCAATCAAACGTGTGAATACCATGGAACCCATGGCCATAGAACGGAAGATTGCAAGCAACTAAGAGAGGAAATAGCTTGCCTATTTAACAAAGGGCACCTTCGGGAGTTTTTGAGTGACAGAGCAAAGAGCCATTTTAGAAGTAGGGATGTCAGCAAGCAGAACGAGCAAGAAGAACCACAACACATTATCCACATGATCATCGACGGCACCGATACCCCCCGGGGACCAACACTTAAGCGCACTAAAACATCGATGGTGAGGGAAAAGCAATCTCGGACTCAAGAGTACGCACCCATGGGGACTTTGTCCTTTGGTGATAAAGATGCAGAAGGGGTCATCCAACCTCACAACGACGCCCTGGTAATATCCATACTCGTAAATAAAACTAAGATTAAGCGTGTGTTGATCGATCCAGGTAGCTCGGCCAATATCATCCGATTAAAGGTAGTAGAGCAGCTTGGCCTGCAGGATCGAATCGTGCCTGCAACTCTGGTCCTAAACGGGTTCAATATGGCATGCGAAACCACCAAAGGGGAGATAGCCTTGCCAATAAACGTGGCCGGAACTGTCCAGGAAACAAAGTTTCACGTGATCGAAGGCGATATGAGGTATAACGCCCTTTTCGGAAGGCCATGGATCCACAACATGAGAGCCGTGCCTTCGACCCTGCACCAGGTCCTCAAATTTCCGGCATCGGGAGATGTCAAACGGTATACGGAGAGCAGCCAGCCGCAAAAGAAATGTTCGCCGTCGATTAAGCCAAACTAATGTCCTCACTTTCGCCGATAAAGGGCCCGGGCCCGGAAGGAGAACGGGACACCAAATAGCAATCACAGACAGTGACTCCAACCCAGCCTGACAACCAGAAAGTCGAAGAGAATAAAGACCAAAGGGTCCCTCGATCTTTCGTAACTCCCGATGACTCCGTTGGCACAAAATCAACGATCGAGGAGCTAGAACAAGTCGTATTAATCGAGCGCCAGCCCGAGCAAAAGGTATACTTGGGAACGGGGTTGAGCCCTGAACTCAGGAAGAAACTCGTTCAATTTCTTATCAATAACATCGATTATTTCGCCTGGTCCCATTTAGATATAACAGGATCCCGTCGGACATAACGACGCATCAACTAAGTTTGGACCATCGGTTCAGACCGGTGAAGCAAAAAAGAAGACCCCAGTCCGATAGAAAGAACGCCTTCATAAAGTACAAGGTAACCAAACTTCTCAAAATAGGGTCCATTCGGGAGGTAAAATACCCCGAATGGTTAGCCAACGTAGTCGTAGTCCCTAAAAAGGGGACAAACTTAGGATGTGCGTGGACTATAAGGATTTGAACAAAGCATGCCCCAAGGATTCTTTTCCATTGCCCAACATCGATCACATGATCGATGCCACGGCCGGCCACGAGATCCTCACTTTTCTCAATGCCTATTCCGGGTATAATCAAATACATATGAACCCGGAGGACCAGGAGAAAACCTCGTTTGTCACCAAATATGGGATGTATTGTTATAATGTGATGCCCTTCGGGCTAAAAAACGCAGGGGCCACTTACCAACGCCTAGTGAATAAAATGTTCGAAGAACAAATAGGAAAATCAATGGAGGTTTATATTGATGACATGTTAGTAAAATCCCTGTGTGCAGAGGACCATTTAATTTATTTGCGGGAAACGTTCGAGATTCTGAGGAAATACAAAATGAAGCTCAACCCCGAAAAATGTGCCTTCGGTGTCGGTTCGGGAAAGTTCCTCGGCTTCATGGTATCACATCGGGGAATAGAGATTAACCCCGATAAAATCAAGGCTGTTGAAGACATCACCGTCGTAGACAGCGTAAAGGCCATGCAAAGACTAACGAGTCGGATCGCCGCCCTAAGCCGATTTATATCGAGGTCATCCGATCGAAGTCATAAAAAAAATTTCTCTACTAAAAAAGAAGAACGATTTTTCGTGGACCCCGGAGTGCCAACAAGCATTAGAAGGACTAAAACGATATCTGTCAAGCGCACCACTGCTTCACACTCCAAAAATCGATGAGAAACTTTGCTTGTACCTAGCAGTGTCGGAAGTCGCCATAAGCGGTGTCCTGGTTCGAGAAGAGCAAGCCGTGATTGCAGGTCTCGAGCTAGCTAGAAATTTGGGAGAAGAAATCATTGAAGCCAACTGCGATTCCTTGCTGGTGGTGAGTCAAGTAAAGAAAACTTTCGAAGTTCGAGAAGGTAGAATGCAAGGTATTTAGATAAACTGCTTATCACTTTGCGCCATTTCAAACAATGGACTTTACGGCATGTACCACGGGAACAGAATAATGAGGCCGATGCATTGGCGAATTTGGGGTCATCGGTCGAGGTGGATGATATGGGCTCGGGGAGTGTGGTTCAACTTTCGAGATCGGTAGTCGAAGAAGGACACGCCGAAATAAATTCTACAAGCTTAACTTGGGATTGGAGAAACAAGTATATCGAATATTTGAAAAACGAAAAACTCCCATTGGACCCTAAAGAGTCCAGAACCCTACGGACCAAGGCTGCTCGATTCACTCTGGCTTCAGATGGAACACTGTACCGAAGAACGTTCGACAGACCATTGGCGGTATGTTTTGGTCCGGGGGATGTCGATTATGTCCTACGGGAAGTGCATGAGGGTACTTGCGGGAATCACTCTGGAGCCGACACATTAGTCCAAAAAATAATCAGAGCAGGGTATTATTGGATCGATATGGGCAAAGATACGAAGGAATTTGTTCGTAAATGTGATAAATGCCAAAGGTTAGCGCCAATGATCCACCAGCCCGGAGAACAACTCCACTCGGTCCTATCCCCATGGCCTTTCATTAAATGGGGAATGGATATCGTCGGCCCTCTGCTATCGACCCCAGGTAAAGCTAAATTCATGTTGTTTATGACTGACTATTTTTCTAAATGGGTTGAAGCGCAGGCGTTCGAGAGAATAAGAGAGAAAGAAGTTATAGACTTTATTTGGGATCATATCATATGCCGGTTCGAGATACCCGCCGAAATAGTATGTGACAATGGAAAGCAATTCATTGGCGGCAAAGTAACAAGATTCCTCAAAGACCACAAGATAAAAAGGATACTGTCGACGCCGTACCACCCCGGTGGGAACGAGCAGGCCGAATCAATGAATAAAACTGTCATTCAAAACATAAAGAACAGGTTGAACGATGCTAAAGGGAGATGGAGAGAAATCCTGCCCGAAGTCCTTTGGGCATATCGGACAACATCAAAATCCAGTACGGGGGAGACCCCGTTCTCCTTAGTATATGGATCCGAAGCATTAATACTAGTTGGGGTTGGTGAACCCAGTGCCAGATTTCAATTCTCGATGGAAGAATCAAATAACAAGGCTATGAACACAAGCCTCGAACTATCGGACGAAAGGCGAGAAACTGCCCTCGTCCGAATGGCCGCCCAAAAGCAACGAATCGAAAGGTATTATAACCGAAGAACCAAGCTCCGCCATTTCAATCCTGGGGACTTAGTGTTAAGAAAAATTACCATCAATACCCGAAATCCGAATGAAGGGAAGTTAGGACCGAATTGGGAAGGACCATATCAGGTACTCGAGGACATCAGAAAGGGATCGTACATGATCGGCGTTATAAACGGCAAACAGTTATCAAGCAACTAGAATATATCACATCTGAAACGGTACTACTGTTAAGGTACAACCTTTCCATATTCGTTTACATCTCAAAACTGACCCCTGCAGAAGTCCGAACAGGGGACGGATCTCTCATCAGAAAGCACGCGTTGCACTCTTTTTTTCTTAAGACTGGTTTTTATCCCAAATGGGTTTTTCGGCAAGGTTTTTAATGAGGCAACCATTGGTCGTGCAGCACTTATGATAATATCCGAGGCCCCGTAAGAGAGTTACTTCACAACAACAGGGTCCCGATAGGAAAACTGTAAAGAGCCAAATGGTCGAAGCGAGCCATGCTCGTATAAGTTGGCCCGAACCCAGGCGTGTAATAACATGTGAAGAATTAAGATATAATGCGACCATTAAGCCTACGGGCTATATATTTTTTATCTCAAGTTCGAGCAAAAACTGTTTCGACCAAATAAGCCTACGGGCTATTTCTCATTTTGAGTTCGAGCAAACACTCACTCGACCAAATAGCCTACGGGCTACATTAATTCGAGTTCGAATCATTCACTCGATCAAGCCTACGGGCTATTTTTTATCTCGAGTTCGAGCAAAAACTCACTAGACCAAATAGCCTAGGGGCTGCATTAATTCGAGTTCGAATCATTCACTCGATCAAGCCTACGGGCTATTCTTTAATTCGAGTTCGAGCAAACACTCACTCGACCAAATAGCCTACATGCTGCATTAATTCGAGTTCGAATCATTCACTCGATCAAGCCTACGAGCTATTGTTTATCTCGAGTTTGAGAAAAAACTCACTCGACCAAATAGCCTATGGGCTGCATTAATTCGAGTTCGAATCATTCACTCGACCAAGCCTACGGGCTATATTAATTCGAGCACAAGCAAACACTCACTCGTACACCACGCCCACGGGCTATATTCTCTTCAAAATCGAATCGTTGACAATTAAATCGAGCACAAGCAAACACTCGCTCGGTTGAAGAGACTGCGAGGTTCGAGTTTGATTAATTGGTTTAAAAACATTATGGAAATATTCATGAGGCAAATCACAGCAACCTAGGAAACAGAATCAAAAGCAAGTCGGCAAAAGAAGAGGCCTATACACAAAATTTATTTACATGGGTGGCTACAACAATTTTTTTTTTAAACGGGAGCGGTCTTTTCTTTATCAGATTCCCCCCGTTCTCGGATCCACTTTTTCTCCCATCGTCGTCATTATCATCATCGAAAACCAGAGCTTCGGCATCAACCTCGAGTTCTTTAGCCCTTTTTATCTCTTCCGTGAGATCGAAGCCGCGAGCATGAATCTCCTCGAGGGTTTCTCTCCTGGATCGGTACTTAGCAAGTTCGGCAACCCAATGCGCCCGACAATCGGCGGATTCGGCTGCCTCTCTTGCCTGAACTTGGGCAGCTTCAGCATCAGCCTGATAGACGGCCACGAGCTCATCCGCATAAGTCTTTGCCTTTTTGGCATTGGATTCGGCCTTGGCGAGTACTGAGGCCAACCGAGCCTCAAGCTCCTCGATTTTCTTTGCTTGAACCAGGTTTTTCTCCTTCACTTTCTGAAGTTGGGTTTTAGACGACGATAACTGGGCTCGAGCGGTCTCTTTTTCTGTAGCAAAGCGGTCCATACCTTCTTTCCACCGCAAGGATTCCATCCTTATCACATTGACCTCCTCACGCAACCTCCCTATCATCTCGATTTTTTGCTGCAGCTGTGAGACCGAAATGTTAGATACCATTCCGGTATTGAACCCATAGGTTTTCAAAAGCATCATTACCTGCTCAGACAAATCATTCTGGTCTTGATAAGCCTTGGACAGCTCGGCCCGGAGATCTTTTATTTCCTCCTCTCTCTGTCCTAAGGAAAGTTTGAGAGAGTTCCTCTCATCGATAGCACGTTTTAGGTCGGCCGCATATCGATGCAGCTCATTCTGGGAACGAGAACATTGTTCTCGATGGACTGCCACAGCCTACGAAGAAACAAGGAGTGAAGTTAACGAAAGACGAACATAAAGGCAATACCAACAAAAAGGTTTTCAAAAGACTCACTTGGTCCAAAGCCTGCCGCAAACCGTGAAAAAGATCTGATTTATCACCGGCACCGGCAACATCCTCGATACCAGTAAACAAGTCACAAAACGGATCCTCTTCATCGTGAGGCCTATCAAGATTAAGGGCCCCCAGAGCTTGAGCTTCCCGAATCAGCCCTGCGGAAAAAGCGGGAAAGAGAGGCGAGTCCTCGATCGTTGCTGCCTCAAGTGAATCGCTCGGAGCATTCACCTCGGCTCGGAGGGGTTCGAAGGGCTCCCTGATTGTAACCCCTGCGGGTTGATTCCGATGAGAGGTGTCTTCGACATCCGATAGTTCGGGGACTCTGCCGGAACCACTCTCCGGTATATTTTCAGTTCGAGACGGAGCCCCATAGGGCATCATCGATCCAGCCGGCATTGAAGCATCGGTGGCTCTCTTCGTCCGGACCGCCAGCGTGGACTCATTATATTCTTCTTCTTCTTATTCATCCCTTAGGCGCAAAACGGATTCTACGGTCAAAGGAATGACATTCTTGTTTGGTTTACGAGTCGTCCTCTTCTTTGGTTTTGGATATTCGGACGATGAAGCTCTCTTCTTTTTATTTTCCTTCACATGCTTTGGAACGAAGGTCGAGACATCCTCCTCATTAGACAGAGGTCTCAAGACCGCATCCTTACCCAAACCTGCATATGGGAAACCTTATCAAAAATATATCGAGAAGTGCCTCGTCAGATTCCGAGAAATGAGCTTACCGTGGTTTTTGGCCTCCCATTGACCCTTAGACAAATCACACCATGAGTGCTCGGCGTATGTGGAAGTCGAAACAAGAGCCCGTACCCAATTCTTGAGGTCGGGAACCGCTTCGGGCATCCAGGGAACCGCTACATCACGAAAAAGGGGAGTGTCGATAAGAGAACAAATGAAAGAACAACATAGAAACAACAGCAAAATCACACTTACGTTTCAAATTCCACTCCTCAGGAAAGGGCATCTTTTCGGTCGGGATCAGGTCCGAAGTCCTTGCTCGAACGAACCTGCTCATACAACCCCGGTCCATGTCCTCGTCAATACTCGAGAACAAAGCCTTGGTAGCTCGACACTGGAGTTTTATTAACCCTCCCCGAAAAAGTCGGGGACGGTATAGCCGGATAAGATGATCAAGGGTGAAGGACATCCCCTCAATTTTGCTCACGAAATATCGGATCAGAATAACAATCTGCCACAAAGAAGGATGGACCTGGCCTAAGGTTACCTGATACTGTCGACAGAAGTCGATAACGACGGAATCGAGGGGACCCAAAGTGAAAGGATAGGTATATACGTTCAAAAACCCTTTCACGTGAGAAGTAATGTCTTCGTCAGGGGTAGGTATTATCACTCCCCCCCCCTCCCCAATTGCAGTCCTTCTTTAACAGATCGAGGTGCTTCTTAGTAATCGAGCATATGTACCTCGATACCGGCTCACACCGGCTAGGGACCGATGAACCTTTATCAACTTTAAAATCTGAAGTAAGGACGCACGCCCCGGGGACACACTCCTCTGGCCGTGGTTCCACCGGTGTCTCATCGGTGACACACTGTGAAGATGAAGCTTTCTCTTTCTGAGGAATTGTTTGCGATATTTTTGCCATTTTTGAATTCAAAAATAAGGAGCAGAAGGAGGTGATAGAGATTTGGTAGAATTGAGGGATCCTTTCGGAAAGAAATCACAGCTTTTTTGTAAGAAGAGATTGAGAAATTTTAGAATATTGAAGATGTAAAATTGGTAAAAGATAAAGGTGAGAGTGATTTATAGGTTCAAAGCGACGGCGGTTCATTATCAGCAGTGGCCGACCACCGCCTGATATGCATTAAATGCCCTGGGAGACTAAACCGACAGGACAGCTATCATGTGCGTCATGATCGAACCTGATGGAATCAACAAAATATAATCCGATCGAGCTGTTGAAAATCATATCGTTTCTCGTCGTATTTATTTCTGAGAAACGAGGGGACTATCTGTATACGGTCAAAATGGATTTGGCATGTCCGGTACGGTTCGAAGGGTGATGTATCGGAGTAAGATCCCGAAGGGGGGAGGAGGGGGGCACGAACTAATCTAGAGCATAAGAAGGCCGGTCCGTGTTGAGATCGATATCATAACCAAACTCGAACAAGAATCGAACCATGGCGCAGGTAGATCTATCGTGCAGATAATCCAAAAACCAACCTACATCGACCAGGAATCCGTTCGAAGTCTCGAACCGGGATCGAGCTCGAGTCAAGATCACAAGTTCGAGCCGAAATCAAGCTCGAACCAAAATCGAGGGTTCTAAGGAAGATCGGGCTCGCAAACAAAAATCGTTGTAATCCCACTAGAGGGAATCTTGGCAGAAATTATGAAAAAACTGATTTATCATGGGTTTTCCACTGAATGTTTATTTTATTATGATTGGAGCCAAACCCCTTCATTATAAAAGGACTTGTTTATCATTTTTGTAAGGTATCTATTGGAGGACTTACACTATCACAAATTGTATTATCCCCTCTACAAGCAAGAGTGATCTTTCTAGTTTCTTAGATTGATTCTATTTTTATTAAATCCTAAATTTCACTGTTCATAATTGATTGGCCTAGATTACGTTTTCTCCAATCTATATTCATACTTTTATTTATCTTAGTATTCTGTATTAAGTTGTACCACGTATCTTTGGAACTGCGCATAAATTCAACTCTATCCCTTTTTTCGGGTAAACAACATATTTCCTAATCAAATAGAGGAAGAACATGAATTTACAAACATAAGCAAAAACTTAGAAGTTTTTACCAGGAATTAAGAGGAAAAGAATGATTTAATTGGGATTCAAGGGCATTGATGGATCTGTAAAAAGAAAAGCAAACAATAAAAATATTACTCTACGCCTTGACTTTTGAAAAAAGATGTTTCCATTAAAAAAGAAATAGGGTACGAGGTGAAATTATTATATAAATAGATCGGATAAATATTAAAATAAAATTATTTAATAAAAAAAGGGTAAGATAAAAAAAGGTAATTACGCGCTTAGATCAAATCGATCGTTCCATAATGTGCCACCTTTTGTCATTATATAACCAAAATTTTAACGATACAATATAATAAAATTAAAGTAATGTCACACCTCTTTGTACCCCAAAAGATATGTGTTATATTAGGTGCTCACAAATAACAATCAAAATAAATATTATATTTTAAGTAACAATACGATATAATATAATAAGTAACAACCATCAAAACAAGTTATTAATGTTGGATCTTAACCACATTTTATTATATACTCCATTTCTCTCAACATAAAGGGTCTAACAAGTTATATATAATAATCACCAGGGATCAAATTCAAAATTTAACAAGCATTCAACCAATATTCGATTGAGGCCGAAGAAAAAAGTATTTGAAGTTGAAAATTGGAAAGAAAAAAAGTGTTTACAAGTTAAGTTATGTTTGGACATGAACTTAACACAAAAAATTTTATCAAAAATTGCATTTATTTCGCTTAAACAATTTTTTTTTTACTATTTCACTCACATTAACTTAAATTGCGATTACATTTCTCAATCATACTCAAACCTCTAGAATATAAAGTTAAATTATTAATTCACTAAAATTGTGTTAGTTTACTTGAACTTTGGGCCCGTGCACAACACGGGTCATCCCTTACTAGTTACTTAAAGAAAAATGACATAAAGATCATGCAGTCTTCCTTTATTAAGGTTTGGGACATTACCTTACAAACTGAATGATTGCATTGCAAATAAATTTGGTGATGTACGTTTCTAATATAAGTGATCCAAGATGTGATTAATTGTTTTTTTTTGGTGATATTCTTTAAGCAATTTATTGACGGTGATGTTAATGTGTCTTTTATATAATATATTTGAATGTTAAATTTAAATTTAGTATGTCTCTTCTGGAAATTGAAAGAAGAATACCATCAAATTTAACCCTTTGTGACATGTTCTTGTATCAATGTTTTATCCATGAGATATTTATTTAAAGTTCTTGATTTTATTTCTTCGTTTTTCTTACGTTTGTTTTTCCTTTGTGGGAAAAAAATGTGGGCCTTTTACGTGATTTTGAGGTAGAACTTTTCTCAGTATGAAAAATAATATTTCGGTACTTGGCAGAAGATCTGGAGTATAAATCTATTTAGGTAGGCTATACTTTAAGAAAATTAATACCGACTCATTCATTTGGCGTGCTGGTGCTAATTATCGTGGCTGCTAAAATACATAGTACTAGAAGTTGTTGATTCTGGTTAGTAATATGGTGGTTTATGGATTATGCCCAGTGAAAGATAAACTCCAATCATTCTGATGATTAAGGTGGAGACGATTATGGTTTTTATGGTTAACGTTTTGAATTTTTAGTTGCCTTAGTTATCTTCTTCTGTTGTGAAATGGAAATGAGAATGACGATGACCACAATAATGTGCCATAATTCTATGCAGGGTGAATGTCAAGTTAGCCATAACCGTTACGGTAACAATAATACAAGATTGTTCTTCCTAATTAATTACGTAATTCTTTTCATTTTCATTTGAATTTTATGATACCGTATTCATGGAGATAGAGTGATGAATATGAACTATGAAGCACCACACAATACCCACGGACAAGCATCTCCCATGTTTAAGCCTATAGAAACTCCAATATAATATCAGTATCTTATCTGGAATTTGTTAAATTCATTAGAGTTTTTGCATACACTGCCTTCGCATGGAGACTGAAACTTAAGATTTGAGTCCAAGTTCATGTGAATACTCTTATGTTGAATTTATAGGAAGAACTTTTAAATGAAATGAGCAGATAATTTTTGAGAATTATGTAATTTTACTTATATATATATATAATTTAACGATTTTGAGGTATTATTTTTAGAGAATATTTAGATAGTTAGGAAAGATGACCAGAAAGTTAGAGCAGAAAAACGAAAGTGCGGAAAGAAGAAAAAAACAAAAAAGGGAAAATAAAGGGAAAAGGAAAGAAAAAATAAAGACAAAAAAATTCCAAAAGATGTAGTTTAAAGCAAATATTTTCTTCAAATTACGTTCTTACTTTACCTTATTTTAAGAAAAATAAAAAATATTAGTTTACCTATATATTGATTACACAAAAGTACAAAGTTAGAGTTATATTTACAACTAAGTTTTACAATATGGATTAGGAATTTCAATCCAAAAATATATAAACTTTAATTTTAACATATTAATAATTGGGTATTATGAAAAATTATTTGTAAATTTAATAATGTTTTTTTCTACCGCGCGAAGCGCGGACAAATTCACTAGTATATATATAAAGTTGAGAAAATAGAAGATAAATTGGCACCTCTCTATGGCCAAGCATCCTATTTATCTATGTTCTGCCCTTTTTTGGTTTATTCCCCAATAACTCTAAATATTTTGATTTCTTCTCCTTCCTTAATTCCTATGATTAATGTCTATTAAGGTGTAATAGTGTATAATTACACTAAATATTACTCCTATTACGTTACTAGGCATTCCAATAGTCACTTTCTCAACCCCTACCTTAATTACTCTAATTACTCTCTTCTCTCACTCCAAATGTATTCTTTAATCTTTGTATATAGATATAAGCCAAACAAGACAAGGAACGTTGGCCATTCGTTTGATATTCTATTTGATCTTTTGGCTTTCCGGTTCTAACATTGTTTACCTCTTCTTAACATATTTTATTTTCTTGATTTAAAACTCTTTAACTTCCTCAATTTCTGTCACCTTATTGTTTGGCCTCTCATGTCACTTTATTAATAGTATTGTGAATTTTTTTTGTCTAGGTGAAGGTATTGTTTGAAGAAAATATTATATTTTGGATGATGAAAGTAGGCAGACGAGGCTTATCCATATTCTGGCGAAAAATCTTCATCTGAAAGGTAAACTATATAAGATAGATATTTTTAACATATTTTTTACTCCTTTGTGCAATATATATGTAGCTATTTTAATTTCTAATTTGACATGTGTTAGCTTGTAATTAATTTTTCTATGGAAACAGAAGCAAATCATGCCTAGAATAGTTGTCCAGTTGAATTTTTTTTTATTTTATCGAGATGATTTATTGAAACACTTTTATGACCTCTGAATTTTAGCTTGCTGGAAACTGTTTTCCATTATTAATTCATTATTATTTATTTTCTTAAGGTTAAGGATGGTCCAGAAAGATAATATACTATAAACTTGACTTGTGTTTTTGCTAAAAATCTTTGTTGCCATTGATATAGAAATGTGCGTTAATGAGAGACCGGTGTTTACTCTGATAATTGTAGTAACATTTTGCTTAGTACGGAGTTCTTATCTTCATTTGCCTTATGTTGGAGACTTGAGTCACCGTAGCGCATATTTGTGTGTTGTGGGTTTCTTTTTTTTAGTAGTACGTGAATATGTACTACTTCACTTGACTTTTTTTGTTTGTTTGTGAAATTGGAAGATGTCAATGCATATAACCAATAATAAGTTGGTATTTTTGCTTTCTTTAGTTTTCATTTTTTGTTTCTTTATTTTGAATATGAAAACATATATACCTATATTTAAAAGTGAAAATTTTCTTTAAAATTTATTTTATTTTAGAAAAGAATATGCAGTAAAATATTCTAATTTCTTTTTCTATATTATAGAAGAGCTTTAGGTTTGGACTTGTTAGCTTATTGGCAATAAATTTGCATCTAAGGGTATTTTAGACTTTTAACATAAAGCGGTACGTGTCTTCTAATCTGTCCGCCACGCTTGCCCAACTCCATCTAATCTCTCTTCTCGATTCTTCTTTGGTGCATAACATTCGAGCTCTTGTAGTTCTAAAGTTAAAATAAAATCCGAAATTCACCTTCTGCTATTGTTTCTCTTTGGTTTCTGTGATTAAAGTCTCCCAACTTGAGAAATTAGTCAATTTCATGGATGTTTTCTGTGTTTAACTTTGTCAATAGAGGAATGGCAGCGGTTCCTCCATTCCACCCAACATCCATGATATTCTTAATGAGGTAAGTCTATTAAAGTATTTTTAAATGTGAAATTTTCCTACATTAGATGATTCAGTGAATTATTTCATTTTCAAAATAAGACCTTTGAAATATTTTGGCAACTTTATAAATATAGAGATTGCAAGAAAGATTGTCTTAACACAGTTAAATAAAAGAAAAGTGCACTAGCAAGTGCATATAATTATAGCATTTGTGGGTTTTTTCTATATTTTAAGCATGGTTCTTTGACTTTCCCTTTTGCGTATTTTTTGCCACATAGTGGAGCACTTAAGATCGGAGCAAATATGTGGTTATTGTTATAAAATAAAAACAACTTAGTAAAACATGAACAAGACATGTTGTTATGAAATAAAAGTAATTTAGTAAGACATGAACAAGAAATGGAGATAGAGAGAAGGAAGAAATTTTCTTCTTCAATTGTGTGTATTTTCTTATCTATTACAAGGCCTTTATATAGGCATGAAAAGTGAAGAAAAATATGTCATTGAATATGTCATTAAGCATAGAAATATGTCATTGAATATGTCATTAAGCATTTGAGAAGATCATGGAGGAAGAGTAGACATCCACCATAATTTGATTTTTCTAACACTCTCCCTTGGATGTCCATAGATAATGTGCCTCGTTAAAACCTTATTAGGAAAAAACCCTATGGGAAAAAAATTCTAGTGAAGGAAAAAGAGTACACATGTTTAGAAATCCGCCTTTTGGTTGCCTCGTTAAAAATCTTGCAAGGAACACCCAGTGGGACAAAACCTTGTAAGGGAAAAAGAGTACAACGCGTATTAACTCCCCCTGATGAGAGCATCAATTCACATCCTTGAGCCTTTGCATCCCAATCTTGTACACTAGTTTCTTGAAGGTTGACGTCGGTAGAGATTTGGAAATTAGCCATATTATCACTTGAACGGATCTGTTGCACATTGATATCACTATTCTTTTGAAGATCATGTGTGAAAAATAACTTTGGTGAAATTTTCTTTGTCCTATCCTCTTTATAAATCTTCCCTTCAATTGGGCTATGCATGCTGCATTGTCTTCATACAAAATTGTGGGTAGTTTGTCACATTTCAAACCACATTTGTCTCGAATAAGGTGTATTATAGACCTCGACCATACACGTTCTCGACTTGCTTCATGAATAGCAATTATCTCAGCATGATTAGATGAAGTAGCCACGATTGATTGCTTAGTCGATCGCCAAGATATGGCAGTGCCTCCATATGTAAACACATAGACTCTTTGAGATCGAGCCTTGTATGGGTCATATAAATACCCAGCATCGGCATAACCAACAAGATCGGGACTACAATCATTGCCATAAAATAATCTCATATCGGTAGTCCCTTTTAGATACCGCAATATGTGTTTGATTCCATTCCAATGTCTCCTTGTAGGAGCAGAGCTATATCTTGTTAAGACATTAACTGAAAAAGTTATGTCAGACCTTGTAATGTTAGAAAGATATATTAGTGTACCAATTGCACTAAGATATGGTACTTCGGGACCAAGAACCTGTTCATTATTTTCATGAGGTCGGAATGGATATGCTTTATCCATATATAATCGCTTTAAAATCATTTTAGTGTATGCTGATTGATGGACAAAAATTCCATTTTTCATATACTCAATTTGTAGACCAAGACAAAATTCCGTCTTTCCAAGATCTTTCATTTCAAATTCTTTCTTTAAATAGTATACTGCTTTAGGAAGCTCTACTGCTTTAGGAAGCTCCCTAGGAGTTCCAATGATATTTAAATCATCAACATACACGGTGATTATAGCAAATTTAGATCCAGATCTTTTTATAAAGATACAAGGACAAATTGAATCCTTCTTGTACCCTTCTTTCAACAGGTACTCACTCAGGCGACTATACCACATGCGCCCTGATTGTTTCAATCCGTATAAGGATTTTTGAAGCTTTATTTAATAAATTTATTGGAAACCTTAATATGCTTCAGAACAATTTAAATCCTTCAATGATTTCCATTATACGCATATCACGTTTTTCTTGTATTACCAGATTAAAACCTGAAATGACGACATCCACCACAGGAGAACGTGTCTCTATATAATCAATGCCAAGATATTTACAAATTTTCTTGTGACACAAGTCGTCTTTATGTTTATCGACTTGACCTTTTTTTTTCGCACAAGAACGCATTTATACCTCCACTGGCTTTATACTTTCAGTTGTTGGGACTATCCGTCCAACTTCATATTTTTCAGGTGAAATCAATTTTCATTGCATATTTTTCATTTGGCCAATCATTTATCTGTCCAAATTTCATGACAGATTTGAGCTCAAAATCCCCGTCAATATTACTAATATTGAGCGCTATATTATATTAACAATATCGTCGACGATCATTTTATATCGGTTCTACTATTACCCAATAAAGACATAACTTATTGAGATCTCTTTATCTTATTATTTTCAGGTACCTGAGCCTCTCCCATGAGGTCTTATGAAGTGTTATGTCGTGGTGCTCTTCTAGAGCATTTGCCTCCTTATTATGACCATCTTGAACATTTGCTCCTTTCCTTCTTCAAGGAGTTTTATCTTTGGAACCGATTAGTCCATTATGCTTCATGCATGCCATAGACTCTATTCATTATGAACTTTATTTTATTTGGAGCATTAGCAGCTGAATATGACATTTAGTTTTGGGTCAGCAAATACGCCTGGCAATATTTTGCAAATGAATTATGACTTGAATTTCAAGTTCACATTTTCTCGTACGAGTATCTAGATGTATTCATAATAATTCATTACATCCATTACTTTTTCAGCTGCCCATTTTTTCCCCTATTGTTGGGATCACCAACACATATCACTAGCCTTATTTGGGGATCCATCTTTGTGCATTGTGGTGGAATAATTAAATCATATAGCACATTCATATTTCTAGATGAAAATTATTTGGTTCCTGACCCTGAACCGATTGTGATAGGGAGAACTTATCATAACTTGGCTAGATGCGTACAAGTGCTGTTGTATATTAAATAATACATCACATACCAAATTTTATTTTGGCAATTTTGTTCTCATAACCAATGGTTTAGATATAATTGGAGGCATACAATTTTTTGCTAAACCAACTTGGATTTAAACCAGTATTATCAAGATAAATCATCATAATTTATATTTTGGAACTGTGCTCTAATAATTTGAGCAATCAATCTTGCAAAAGCCAAATTGCAAGTTGATAATAAATGCACATGTGACCATATAATAGATGCATCTATTAAAATTATATAATAGTAAATGGTCGACATGACAGGTGACTGGGCCCATATATTTATCACCTTTTATTAGTTCCAGAAATCAGAGGATTCAATCTCAACTTTAACTGATATATCATGAGAATAAGTAGCACAAGAGAATTCTTGAAGAATCTTATATTTCTTCAATATATGTCAATGTAATTCTCAATTAATTTTTCGCATTATAATTGAACCGAGATGGTCAACCGGTCATGCCAACTAATATTTGTTTTAGTAAACCTCTAGTTTACTTGTGACATATGATTCCATCATCATGCTTATATTTGTGTAGTACAAATAGAAAAAAAATCGGGTAAACTTTCATATTTATCCGTTATGATTATAGAAATATGAAAATATGAAATATTCCTTTCATTTATAGTCTCAATATGCCAACCACTTTGACTTATATATTTGAAACTCAAAAAGTTTCTTTTGAGACTTTACAATATTAATGTCGTGAATACTTTTATTCATCCGGGTTGTAACAAATTAATTTTTTCGGATCTCTTAACAACTTTTGTACTACAAGATCTTTTGTCACACCATTCATATGGTAAATGTCTCATTCATGGAGAAAAGTATATCATAATAAATTGTCATTGTCAAAATTATTATAAGCAAAGTCATTTTTTGCTTTAATTTTGCCTTTAATAACCTTCTATAAGGCACAACAAAATATTTTTTGGCGTATCACATGTACGCGACCAATGACATATTCATGTAACCACACAATAATATTTATTCTCTTTATTTCACTCAAACCTCCCTCAGAGGTGAGTTGTGTGATATTCATCCAATCATGCATTGCATGTCTTTATTCATTACTTTTATCACATATTACAACATTCACCTTTAGGAATGAGTTTGCATTCTCAATGCTTATCACAAGTCACATTCTCTTCAATGAATGTATCATAATCGGCGGCGTGCTTTATTATTTTTCATACCAATTTGATGGTAAACATTGCCTTCACATTTTGAAGAACTATTATTATTATTATTGTGAAGGCAATGTTTACCTCTTGAGTTAAACTATTCATAATGTCACTTGGATATAATTCTCAACAATAGACTTTCGTTTACTCAAATCAGCTAAGTAATTAGTGTCAAACAGATATATGAAAATATAAAATAATATTGAAAATTCACATGTGGTCTTTGCTGCAATAAGCTTACTTCAAGATGAAAGTGATATGACTAGAACATTAAAAAAAAATAATGTATCAAATAGAATAATATAGTACTACTAGTTACCATGCACTTTTATGGAAACTAAATATTATGCTCTCTAAAAAAACAAAGAGATATAGCAGAACCTTTAATTGAAAATATCATTGACAATATTTTTAACATTAATGAAAAAGTCAATACTGGAATGACTCTACCATCTTGTTGCCTCCCATATCAGTTATAAAATAGGAGTAGTTATGTATTTTAAGTCACAAGAAACTAAACTCTTTTTTTTTATTCAATGGAGTGTACTAAGAATATCGTGTACAAATAATGAAAAATTGGGTTGCAGAGATACAAACTCACTCAATTTTTCAATATACGAGAATTAAAAGTTTTGATCGGCCAATGCTAATTCAAAATATTTTTTTATTTGGATCGTATATTTATTTATCAATAACGTATGCTAGTTGTGCTATTAAGATTACCCGAGAAAAACTTACCTCACATTACCTTTTCAAAAGTCAGAATGACGCATGATGGTCAAGCATATATTTTATAGGAAAACGTTCAGTTAAGGGAAACTTTACATAAGGTTCTTGCTTTTTTTTTTAACTAAGGAACCAAAGTTCCTCAAATGACTTTGCAAAAGCTGTAGTAGCTCCCCAATTTCTTGTACTTCTTTTGGTCTTTGGTTTAGTACATAACTCTTGGCTGCATCATTATATTCTTCTGATTCTTATAATAAGATCTATATAACCAGAATACGAGATGAAAGAGATCAGACCAAACTTACAACAAATATTAGAAACGCGTTCATTGAAATAGATATTGATAATGCAACAAAATAAAATAAGTAAAACATGGAGTAGTAATTAGTTTACATTTAAGTATTTTCCTTTATAAAGAAAAACACTTAAGAATATGAATGGATTTGTAAGAAGAAAATACTTAGCATTGGAAACTTTCATAACAAATAAAGAACCTATGAGAAAAACGAATAAGAAAATGAATTAATTAAAAAGGATTAGAAAACGTATCTTAGCATTAGCATTATATGCCTTATCACAATGTACTGGTCTCCTCAACCTTATTGTTACTTCAGTTATGTTTGATACCATTCTTTGAAATTGCTAAATGAGAAAGAAAAACTTATCTCTTCAAGATGAATATTAGGCACGGCAGGAACATGCCTTTTATGATGTTGGACAATTTTGTAGATGTAAGTAACTCAATTGATTAGGGCATCGCGCTGATAACGTGTTATAAAATAAAAACAACTTAGTAAAACATGAACAAGACATGTTGTTATGAAATAAAAGTAATTTAGTAAAACATGAACAAGAAATGGAGATAGAGAGAAGGAAGAAATTTTCTTTTCAATTGTGTGTATTTTCTTATCTATTACAAGGCCTTTATATAGGCATGAAAAGTGAAGAAAAATATGTCATTGAATATGTCATTAAACATAAAAATATGTCATTGAATATGTCATTAAGCATTTGAGAAGATCACGGAGGAAGAGTAGACATCCACCATAATTTGATTTTTCTTATAACAATTATTATTTTGTTTGGCGAGGCAATGTCTATTTTTATTTTATGACACTCTGATGTTAAATCAAAATAGATTTTTTTTAATGTTCCTACATATCAAATATTTATTTGTAATACCATCTCTGCCATACTTACTACTATACAATAATGCCTTTTGCTAATCTGTCCCTGTAAAGTTATACTGAGTTTTTGTATTTTATTCTACTTCTGGAGTTCATGGGTCCTTATGTAGTTTCCTTTCATTTTAGCAGCTTAAACTTGCTTATTAAAACCAATGTGATTTCAACAGTCAAATCTTCTGTGTGAGTATTCATCCGAGGTAATTTCCTTGACCTTCTATGTGAAGTTCATTTTGGTTTAAAGGTTCGTTTTTGGTTTTTAATTAATTACTCAATTTCTAACTGTTCTAAGTTATTTGGTGTTGTAAAGTCAATGAAGTTATGTGGAATTAATTATTATTTTTTGGATAATTTTGATGGTTTTTGGTGTGTGATACACCCAGTATGTCTTACAATATTTCATTTGACCATTCTGAGAGTGTAAATCATGATGGAAGTATCATGGACAATTGTCACATTGCAAATGTCGATCTACTTACCATTAGCATGTACACCTAATCATTTGAATGGTTATAAATAGCAGGTAAACTCAATGCCTTCCCATTTAAGGTTAGATAGGTCAGTAAAGTTGCAATGGATGTTATACATGTTCTTGTATTGATGAAGTGAAGATCAAAGTCTTCATATGGATGGAGTTCACAGATATATGTGTTGAGAGTAATCTGAGATGTATGTATATTAAAATTCCTTCCCACTTTAACTGGACTTTTATGCTTTTCATTTATTGCATCTTCTTCTTTTCCTCTAAATATAAAATTTCTCTTCTCCTTTACTCCATTATGCCTTTGCAGTTTTTCGTCATATTTTTTCTAGAAAATCTTTCATATAATGGTACCAGCTTTGTTTGTGAATTGCCTTCTCAAAATTAACTTTTTCGGTGCTATCATATTAGTATTCTTCTTACAGAATCTTATACATTCGTACTATTAAAGATTCGAAGTTGCTGCTTTCAGGATAAGCAGAAAGCGAAAATAGGTAAAGTTGCTTCCACACCCCATTGCTAGAAATAATTTGTTTCTCCTTGATCTTGACCCGCAACAAAAGCCTAAACCAAGATAATAAGTTCATCTATAGTGCTTTCAAAGAAATCTTTTCCCCAGCACACAGGAGTTCCACGGAGCTCTTAACTGGCCTCAGAAGTCTACAATTTGTAAACTTCCATTTAGCTATGTATGTTGACTTAATAGTGTGAATTGGAGATGTGCTTTTCATGCTTGCATTATATTGTGTGTTGACGAAATTGATTAGTAATTATAAAAGAAAAGGGCAACTGTTAGGAAGGAAGGAGGTAAGCTAGATGCCTAATTAGAAGATGGTTGTCTGAACTTTTTTGTTTAAATATTGTTGAAGGATTAGTCACATGTAACAAGGTAATGCATTAGTGGATCGATAACAACGACTCAACCCATTCAGTTGATCAATACTGCAACTGATATTTAATATCATCCATCTGATGCCATTCAGATTCAGGTACAATGAAGTCAGTAAGTCACACATCAATACTTTTATTATTAAGGATTTAAGTTTACTGACATTTGCAGTTTGCCTTAGTAATCTTTAGTTTCATACTTAGTTGTGTTTCAAAGATTTTACTAATATTGGTTTTTTTTGCTTCTCCTATTGATGGTGATGTTACATGTTGATCCATAAAAGACTGAAGAGACTTGGTTAAATGTCTGAACTTTCTACCTTTCTAGCCCATTGCTCCAAAATATGATTTTAGCATGTGCAGTGACGAAGCAAAGGAGTGAGGAGTGATAGAAGCGGAGGAAACTGTAAACTTTATGTAGTACGTATCTCGCTTCAATGATGTTGTCATTGTGTTAGAATTGTTTATTCTTTGTTTCAAGGAGAGAGTCTAGCGCTAATTAAACTGTTTTCTACATGGCGATTAACAGTGTCACGTATGTTAATGACTTTTTCTCAGTACAAGATCTCTTTCATTTTAAATCCTTTTTTCACTTCTACTTTGTCTGCCACATCTTTTCGAACAGGCCAATTCTGTAACTTATAGTGTTTGGAGTTGATTTTATAATTTATATTTCAGCTCTTCCATTTTCTAGGGGTTCTATCACATTTATTTGCAATTTCAAAAGGAGGATAGGTTTCTGATCCCAGCGTTTGTGAAGTTAAAAGAGGAGCTATTATGGCTGGAGATCTAGAAGATTATGCAGTCTTATACATCTTGTGAGTGTATATAAACTTAGATGAAGCAGAAGGCATTATTAGACACACAATTTGATTACATCAAGAAAATGAAGTAACAAAAATACTAGCAATATGTGTCAAGTCATGTATCGAAACTCCTCTCAATTTTGACCAAAAATCCAAGTTTATGTAGCATTTGACTTTCTGGACGATCAGAGGGGTGATTCTGCGATTCAAAGAAAAAAAGAAAAGGCTGAATTTCTATTATGTATAATAAAATTGGCATGGAGCATTACTTATCTAGTCAGTAAAAATATTACCTTTTTTATTTAATCAATATAAAAGAATTAAAAATTATATGCATATACAAGAAAATTGTTATTTATTCTATCTGTTAGGATCGGGAATTCGGGTAGTGCGGAATTTAGCCAAACAACGGTATAATGACAATAACAAAGACAATGAAAGTTGATAACAACGACAATTAAAGTAGATAAAGAAGACACAAATTTAACGTGGTTCGGTCAAAGTGACCTACGTCCACAAGCGGAGAAGAGCAATTTACTATAACAATAAGAGTACAAAATTAGAGTAAACACTCTAATTAATTCCAAATACCCTAAGAGAATAACCTCACAAGATCACTCCAAAGAAAGGGTTCACACAAGTGTTTCCCAACACTAACTCTCATACAAAACACTCTTAATAAAGGAAGAAAGGAAGAAACAAGAATTGAAGACAAGTCTTGTTGGTGTGTCTAAAATGAACTAATAGCCTTCCTTTTATAGGCAAAAAAGTCTTGACCTCTTAGGTGTAAAAGAAGAGATAAAACTTGTGCAAATAATGTCAAACACACAATGCAATATTTTTGGGTCCCAAAGAATATTGCTAACAAATTCTACACTTTGCAAAGATGCTTATGTTTATGTGAGATGGACTCCATTTGACAAAATAATGGTCATATTACAAATCTCCACCTTGGCCTAATTTTGGATGATCTAGTAAATTTGCTCCACCTTCTCCGCAAGAGCCCCAATGGGCATATGTCAAAATTTAATGCCATCAAAATCAGAAAAATTGTCTGATACCGAAACTGTAGTAGGGCCTATAACAGTGGATCCCACTAAAGTATACAACGAACCAGATCTGTGTGCTTTCATGATCAAACAAGCACCTTGAAAAAACTCCACATTCACCAGTGAATTTGCACCCAAGGGATTCTAAAGTGCCTAGAGAGATGAGATTTTTCTTCAACTCAGGAACATATCTAACATCGGTGAGAGTTCTCACCACATCATCGTGCATTCTGACCCGAATTGTACCTTTGCCAATAACGTTACAAGTAACATTGTTACCCAATTGGACAACTCCACCTGCAACTGAATCATATGTAGAAAATAAGTCCCTGCTAGGACACATATGATATGAACAACCGGAATCTAAAATCCACTCATTGTCTAATTTGAAACTAGTTTCAGTTGCTAAAAATATAGTTCCCTCAATCTCATCAGTTGCTACACTAGCTTCGGCGGTGTCAGTATTTTTGTGCTCATTTTTTCTTTCTTTGTGCTTTTCTTTATTTTTCAGTTTATAGCATTCAGAGATATTGTGACCTTTCTTTTGACAATAGCGACACTCTAAATTATTGTATCTGGAATTGAAGTCGGATTTGCCCCTAACAAACAAGCCAACTTCCGCTTGAGTTCCACTAGCTTCCCCAGTAATATCACTATCTATCTGTTCTTTTGATTTTAAGATAGATTTAATATCCTTATAAGAGATATTATCCTTTGCATAAAGCATAGTATCTCTTATATGCTTAAAAGATGGGGATAGAGAACAAAACAGTAACACAGCTTGATCCTCATCTTTAATTTCAGCATCTATATTACTCAAATCCATAAGAATGGAATCAAAGGTGTCAAGATGAGAGAGAATAGAGGTACCTTCACCCATACGAATTGTATAAAGCTTCTGCTTCAGGTAAAGTCTATTTTCCATCGTTCTCTTCATATATAAGGTTTTTAATTTTTCCCACATGCCTTTAGCTGTGATTTCTACAGAAATTTCACGTAAAACCTCATTTGAGAGATTTAAAATAATACCTGCTTTTGCCTTTTTGTCTATGATGGCAAACTCCTCGTCCGTCATTTTATCCGTCTTCTTCTCCTTTCCTTGCAACGCCAAGTCTAAGCCATCCTGAATTAGGATAGCTTCCATCTTTAATTGCCACATTCCGAAGTTTGCACTTCGGTCAAATTTCTCAATATAGGTCTTTGTTAGAGTCATTTTGGCTATTGAAAACTAACCCGGTTAGATCCGGCTCTGATACCAATTTGTTAAGATCGGGAATCCGGGTAGTACGGAATTTAGCCAAACAACGGTATAATGACAATAACAAAGACAATGGAAGTTGATAACAACGACAATTAAAGTAGATAAAGAAGACACAAATTTAACGTGGTTCGGTCAAAGTGACCTACGTCCACAAGCGGAGAAGAGCAATTTACTATAACAATAAGAGTATAAAATTAGAGTAAACACTCTAATTAATTCCAAATACCCTATGAGAATAACCTCACAAGATCACTCCAAAGAAAGGGTTCACATAAGTATTTCCCAACACTAACTCTCATACAAAACACTCTTAATAAAGGAAGAAAGGAAGAAACAAGAATTGACGACAAGTCTTGTTGGTGTGTCTAAAATGAACTAATGGTCTTCCCTTTTATAGGCAAAAAAGTCTTGACCTCTTAGGTGTAAAAGAAGAGATAAAACTTGTGCAAATGATGTCCAACACACAATGTAATATTTTTGGGTCCCAAAGAATATTGCTAACAAAGTCTACACTTTGCAAAGATACTTATGCTTATGTGAGATGGACTCCATTTGACAAAATAATGGTCATATTACACTATCTCTGCTAAGTTTATAAAAATATTATTTCTAAATTTACTGCCATCTTTTATAACTGCGTGAAGCGCGGTCAAATTCACTAGTTGTAAGTAATATAATTACAACAAATGACTATAATTCCTTCATCATATAATGACATCTATTTTCTTTAAATTTTAACCATTTAAGTCCTTTAAGGCTAAATATCTCAACTTAATTCATTCCATTTCATTCATGTACATCACTTTAATTTATCTCATTTCATTCATGTCATCTCAACTTAATCTATTGCATTTCATTCATGTACCTCGAGTTAATTTTTTTTTCTTTATTGACGGTACCTCAACTTAATTTATTCCATTTCACTCCTTTAATGTATAAAATGTATAGTCCCAAATACTCCAATATCGTACCGGAGCTTCGTTAATTAACACTTCAGATATATTTTAAAGTTGCAATCGGTCTGAATTTCGTATAAAAATTATATGGGGCTTACAATAACATGATCTTTCATTTTAAGTTATTGCTTCTAGAAATGTTACTAAAAAATTTCATGTACTACGTTTTTTTTTTTTTTTTTGGTTTTTGCGATTTTCATGTGTTTCTCACATATTCTTTAACCTAATTTTTATTGATAAATTAAATATTAGAAATGTTAAAATAGTTTATTAGATATGTTAAAATCGTTTGTTATCTAAAACGTCTAAAAACGTACTCTAGACCTATCTTTTAGAGTATTATTGTAAATCAGCTTAACCTTTGTCATTGGTTGCCGAGGAACCTTTCTAGAGCTATTTTACCTTTTTTATCCTCTTCAATTGTTTGGCCTTTAGGAATTAGGATGGACTTCGTATCATTTTAGGAATTTCTACTGATCTATACTACCTTTGAAATTTATTTTCCTTCAATATTAAAGTTTTAATTTAATTATAACTTAATATACAATATATCAGTTATATACAAAATAATATATTAAAATATAATCCCCTTTTTTCCTCTCGCCTGATTGTTTATTCAATCAAATAATTCTTTCAAAATTTACTAAATACCATAATTATAATATACAATCAAAAGGACAAATTTGGGTACCTCCAGAATCGAAAACTGGGTAGATATAGGAGCAATAGGACTTGAACGAAAACGTTTGATTCATGAGGTTCCTTTCTGGATTCCTTTTCAAGGGAATACTTATGCTATATGTCGTTAGATTATTGTCATTGATCAAATAGTTCAGCTTTTTCGCTTATGGAAGAAAGATTTTGGAACCAACCTATGTTAATTCATTAAAAACTCCATTAACAACCATTAAAAGTTTCGAAGCTTTGAATTTGAAAATCGAATTTTGCGTAATTGTTGTTTGTTTGGATTGGGTGCTGTTACAAATAAATTGTATATATTATGTATGTCGGGTGTATAACCGGATTTCTGTACAAAAAATTATATTTAAGTTGTAGATAAATTGTAGATTTTGATCGAATTTGTATATATTTTGTAAAAACTTTAGTTACTTTCTGTAAATAGAAAAATTTAGATAAACCGGGTAAATAAGTTTAAAATTTCGTAAATATACGAAAAAATCCCAATTTAATACGACAAGCAAGTGGTAATCGGGATGGAGTATGGAGGGCTGTTTCACTGTATAAATGCAACACAATAGCATCAAAAGCAAAAAGAACAAATCATTTCACCAACTGATAATGCAGATCTATGAATCTGGCGCTCAGCTTTGATGGAAATTTTTTCAAGTAAAATCAATTACCCAAGGGACTACATTGTTCCATATCAGGATCCAAAAAAGGAAAATAAAGTAGCACCAAAATTAGACCTAAGCTGGTCGAGCTGACACAGTGACACACATAGAAAGAAAAAAGAGCAGAGCATTGGAATCTGGAAACTGCCCAAATAGACAAAGAAAGAGAGAAGAAAAGGATGATATTAGAATAAGCCACAGTAAGGAAACTCAATCAATGATGAAAATATGCTAAATTGCTAGTTACAACAGAATAGAAATATCATACTTATCAAAGAAACAAAGAAAAAAACAGAACATAAGTGTCCTATTAATGCTAAAGGACATACGATATCCACTTGCAGAAGTTAGGAGCAATGTTCTTTCCTTTAAACACGGTCCTTCTCTTTTCCTACCATTCTTTTGTGGAAACGTCATTTTCACAAGGTACAAACAGAAAATTGTGTATCAAAATGTTTGACTATTTGATGTCTGAAATCTATACACAACTGACTATCTGATTATGTACAAAGCGCTCATGGAGATTAAAGGTAGCCAACAGAATGTGCAATAATTATACGAGAAAATTGAAAAATATAGCAATTTCTAACAACGTATTTTCTCCAATATGTCAGTATGATCCCATAAAAGAACAGCGAATCTGCTATTAACCAATAACCATACAAGTAAACAGAATACAATACTCCGTCCGTTCAAAAGTCTTTTTTTGTCTTTCTTAAACTCTATGCTGAATCAAGCAAGTTCACATAAAATGAAACGGAAGAGTACAATTTTCAACGTTAGCCTCCACTATGTTGTGCTTATGATGTTTACAGTTAGCCTCCAATATGTTGCGCTCATGACGACGTTTGCGGTTCAAAAGGGGGGAATAATGCAAAGGATAGGCTGCTCGACAAGTTGGGCATGTGTTGTTCCTTAGTAGCCATATCAGGAGGCACTCAGTATGAAAATCGTGCGAACAGTAAGTTGTTAACACTTCATTCTTGTCTTCAAAATCTTCATAGCAAACAGGGCAAGTGTCGTCATCTATTAGATCTCTGCTGCTGCCATTGAGTTGGTCTAGGGGAAAAGGAAAGCATTTGACCTCCACAAGTCCTCTTGGTATATGTGACACAACGGGCGGCTTCGTCGGGCAAATTCCACCTTCACCAGTATATTCCCTTAACACGAAGATATACTCGAGGACATCCCCGAAGTAGCGATGGTACGGATCATTCATGTAATCAGTAGGACTCACACTGCGTGCGCTGCTGCGAAGCTCCTCTTCCTCGTCCCAGTCCTTATCAAACCTACAATACGACGGGATAGGGGGAGGGACCCACGGAAAATCATCCAACGAAACTTGACCATGTGGTGTATACTCAATAAATCGAAGGTGGGAGAATTCAAGGACAATGACGTAGGTAGGTCGTGGCGGTAGCTGTAAAGCTTCAGAAAACTGAAATCGAGTGAAAAGGTAAGAAGAGATGCCATTCCCCAATTGTTCAGTAGTGCAGGGGAGGAATTGAAGAGTAGCAGATATAAGCATTGTACCTAATGATGGATCGTTTTTCAGAAGCTTTGACACATCAAAAGGAATGACGGTAGAGCAAGTCCGTTCCCCAAGTTTGTCGCAACCAGAATCGCCGCATTCACAGCCATTAAGCCTCATGAATTCAGTCCGAATTAGAAACACACAAAGCCCTTCCGACTCTGATATCTGACCCCTCGTCAGCTTCTCATTCCATAAGAAAAGCCGTACCGTAGTGCAGCAAACTGTTTCTTCCATCGTCAATTCTCCCAAAGTTCAGAACGCAAAACCCCTAACGAACCAAGTATTTATCTGTGAGAGGTATTTGTCCCAATCCTGTTCTAATTACAACTTCCCTAAAATATTAACCCCTACATATTTGTGAATTGAGACAATTTTTGTCCCAATCCTGTTCTAATTAGGAGTTCTTGCTAATTTCGAGAAAATGACACTAAAGTGAGCGTTTGGACATAAGAATTATAAAATTTGAAGAAAAAGTGAAAAGTGAAAAGTGAAAATAGTTTTCTATGGGAAAATGAGAGTTGTGTTTGGATATAAATATAATTTTTGAAAAATAGTTTTTTGAAGTTTTTTATATTTTTAAAAAATTTCAAAATTCATTTTAAGCGAAAATTGAAAATTTTATGGTCAAATACTAATTTCGAAAAAAGTGAAAATTTTTCGAAAAAAGTAAAAAATTTCTTATGTCCAAACTAGGGGTGCTTATCGGACGGATAATTATGCTTAACGGTTCGGCTTATCGATTATCGGATTATAAATGTAGTAATCTGCTAGCCATCCAATAAGATAACTGGCGGATTGGTATCAGATTAACGATTATTGGGCGATTTATCGGCTAGACCAAATAGAAATTTTTTGAACAATCCTAATCTTGTGAATACCATACGGCCAAACTACATATTTCAATGTCTTAATAAAAATATGGGTAGAATCTAAAACTCTTGAACACCCCGAGAAAGATGTGGGGCTCACCTGTGAAGGCTAAATCTGCTGTTATGCGGGACCTAAGGCGTACCTGCGATCCATCTGCGCATCTACGCCTCCCAAACCGCTTCTGCGACCAACGCAGATGCGAGATTTCCATTGCACCTGCGGTCTGAGCCCAGGTCTCCCTTAGCCGCACCTGTGGCTCTTCCTTCGCTCCTGTTACCTCGCACCTGCGGTTCCCACTCTGCAGGTGCGGAAAGCACCAGTAGCAGCAGCTTCAGCTGCACTTCTCCAACTCCAAACCTTCCGTTAACCATCCAGAATCACCCCGAGGCCCTCGGGACCACAACCAAACATACCAACATATCCTATAACCTCATACAAACTTAGTCGAACCTTCGGATTACTCAAATCAATATCAAAACATCAAATTACGCCTGGATTTAAGCCTAAGAACTTCTAAACTTTCGAATTCCACAAACGATGCTAAAACCTACCAAACCACGTCCGGATGACCTCAAATTTTGCACACAAGTTAGAAATGACACCGTGAACCTAATCCCACTTCCAGAAATCCAATCCGACCCCGATATCACAATTTCCACTGCCGGCCAAAATCGCAAAATTTTTAATTTTCGCCAATTCAAGTCTAATTCTACCACGGACCTCCAAATCACATTCCGGACGCACTCCTAAGTTCAAAATCACCTAACGGGGCTAACGAAACCATCAAAATTCAAATCCGAGATCGTTTACACATAAGTCAACATCCGGTCAACTCTTCCAACTTAAGCTCTCAACTTAGAGACTATGTGTCTCAATTCACTCCGAAACTACTCCGAACCCGAACCAACTACCCCGGTATATCATAATATAGCCGAAGAACACAAAAAGAAGTAGGAAATAGGGGAACGGGGCTATAACTTTCAAAACGGCCAGCCGCGTCATTACACCAAATTAGCTTACGCGATCGCGGATGAACTTATGCCATCGCGTATAAGGAAACTAGAAGAAAAATACCAGTAGCTATCAGTTATCTCCCAAAGGTCAAAAATGATCTGTTAGCCGTCCGAAACTCACCCGAGTCCCTCGGGGCCTCAACCAAATACACCAACAAGTCCTAAAATATCATACGAACTTAGTCGAAGCCTCAAATCATATCAAACAACGCTAAAAACACGAATCATACCCCAATTCAAGCCTAATGAATTTTGAAACTTCTAATTTCTACAAATGACGCCGGAACCTATCAAATCAAGTCCGATTGACCTCAAATTTTGCACACAAGTCATAAATGACATAACAGACCTATTAAAATTATCAGAATCAGATTTCAACCCCGATATCAAAAAGTCAACCCCCCGGTCAAATTTTTCAAAAATTTGACTTACGCCATTTCAATCCTAATTCTACTATGGACCTCCAAATAATTTTCCGGACATACTCCTAAGTCCAAAATCACCCTACGGAGCTACTGAAATTATCAAAATTAAATTCCGAGGTCATTTATACATAAGTCAATATCCGATCAACTTTTCCAACTTAAGTTTTCAACTAAGAGACTAAGTGTCTCATTTCACTCTGAAATCCTTCCGGACCCGAACCAACTAACTCGGTAAGTCATAAAATAACTATAAAGCATAAATTAAGTAGTAATGGGGGAACAAGGTTATAATTCTCAAAATGACCGGTCGAGTCGTTACATTCTCCCCCTCTTAAATAAACGTTCGTCCTCGAACGGGTTTAGAATCATACCTGGAGTCTCAAATAGGTGTGGATATTTGCTCTGCATATCCTGCTCAATATCCCAAGTAGCTTCTCCGACTGGCCGGCCTCTCCACCGTACCTTCACTGATGCTATATTCTTTTACCTCAGCTTTCGAACCTACCGGTCTAAAATAGCCACCGGCTCCACATCATAAGTCAAATTACCGTCCAGCTGCACTGTACTGAAATTCAGAATATGAGACGGATCCCCGACATACTTTCGGAGCATGGATACATGGAATACTGGATGAATACCTGATAGACTAGGTGGCAAGGCAAGTTCATAAGCCACCTCTCCAATTTTCTTAAGTATCTCAAAAGGCCCAATATACCGAGGGCCCAACTTGCCCTTCTTCCCGAACCTCAACACACCCTTAATGGGTGAAATCTTGAGCAGAACCTTCTTTCCCAACCATGTAAGCAACATCACGGACCTTCCGGTCGGCATAACTCTTCTGTCTAGACTGCGCCATGCGAAGTCGCTCCTGAATCAATTTAACCCTCTCCAAAGCATCCTGAACCAAATCAGTACCCAATAGTCTAGTCTCACCAGTCTCAAACCAACCCACCGGAGACCGACACCATCTCCCATATAAAGCCTCATACTGAGCCATCTGAATGCTCGATTGGTAGCTGTTATTGTAAGCAAACTCTGCCAGTGGCAGAAATTGATCCCAAGAACCTCCAATCAATGACATAAGTGCATAGCATATCTTTCAATATCTAAATAGTGCGCTCGGACTGTCCGTCTGTCTGAGAGTGAAATGTTGTACTCAAGTAAACCTGTATGTCTAATTCTCGCTGTACTGCTCTCCAAAACTGTGATGTAAACTGCGTGCCTCGATCTGAAATGATAGACACTGGCACACCGTGTAGGCGAACAATCTCGCGGATATAAATTTCAGCCAACCGTTTCGAAGAATAAGTAGTACCAACTGGAATAAAATGCGCGGACTTGGTCAATTGATCCACAATCACCCAAACAACATCAAACTTCCTCAGAGTCTGTGGGAGCCCAACTATGAAGTCTATGGTAATACGCTCCCACTTCCACTCTGAAATTTCAAGTCTCTGAGGTAATCCGCCCGGCCTCTGATGTTCGTACTTCACCTGTTGACAATTTAAACACTGAGCTACAAACCCAACTATATCTTTCTTCATTTTCCTCCACCAATAATATTGTCTCAAGTCCTGAAACATCTTTGCAGCACCTGGGTGAATGGAGTACCACGAACTGTGAACTTCCTGGAGAATCAACTCACACAATTCATCTACATTAGGAACACATAGCGTGCCTTGCATCCGTAATACACTGTTATTCCCAATAGTAACTTCCTTGGCATCACCGTGTTGAACCGTATCCTTAAGGACAAGCAGATGGGGATCATCATACTGGCGCTCTCTGATACGATCATAAAGAGAAGACCGAGAAACCACGAAAGACAAAACTTGACTCGGCCCGGAAATATCCAATCTAACAAACTGGTTGGCCAAGGCTTGAACATCCAAGGCTAAAGGCCTCTCTGCTAGCGGTAAGTATGCTAAGCTGCCCAAACTCTCCGCCTTACGACTCAAGGCATCGGCCACCACATTGGCCTTTCTGGGCTGATAGAGAATTGTGATATCATTATCCTTAAGCAACTCCAACCACCTTCGCTGCCGCAAATTAAGATCTTTCTGTTTAAACAAATGTTGTAGACTCCGATGATCAGTGTAAATCTCACAATGGACCCCGTATAAATAATGTCGCCAAATTTTTAAGGCATGAATAATAGCTGCTAACTCGAGGTTGTGGACCGGATAATTCTTCCCATGTACCTTTAGCTGTCTGGATGTATAGGCAATACGCGACGCGTCACAATACACAGTATAAGGCCCTGAACCTGTAGGCAACACCAATACTGGAGTTGTAGTCAAATCTGTCTTGAGCTTCTGAAAGCTCTCTTCACATTCATCCGAACACCTGAACGGAGCACCTTTCTGGGTCAATTTAGTCATAGGCGATGCAATAGATGAGAAACCCTCCACGAAGCGATGATAATAATCGGCCAAGCCGAGAAAACTCCGAATCTCAGAATCTGAAGATGGCCTGGGCCAACTCTGAATTGCCTCTATTTTTTTCGGATCCACCTTAATCCCTTCACTGGACACTATGTGTCCCAAGAATGCCACCGAACTAAGCCAGAATTCACACTTAGAGAATTTGGCATACAATATCTCTTCTCTCAGCCTTGGTAATACAATATCCAAGTGTTGTACATGCTCCTCCTGGCTACGTGAGTACACCATGATATCATCAATAAATACCACGACAAATGAGTCAAGATACGGCTGGAATACGCTATTCATCAGGTGCATAAATGTTGCTGGGGCATTGGTTAGCCCAAATGACATCACAAGAAATTTATAGTGACCATAACGAGTTCTAAATGTTGTTTTTAGAATATCCGAATCTCGAATTTTAAACTGGTGATACCCAGATCTCAAATCAATTTTGGAGAATACCCTCGCTCCCTGAAGTTGGTCAAATAAATCATCAATACGCGACAAAGGATACTTATTCTTGATTGTAACTTTGTTCAACTGCCTGTAATCGATACACAATCGCATAGTACCATCTTTCTTTTTCGCAAACAGAATTGGTGCACCCCAAGGCGACACACTAGGCCTAATGAACCCCTTATCAAGAAGTTCCTGAAGTTGCTCTTTCAATTCTTTTAACTCAGCTGGTGCTATACGGTACAGAGGAATGAAAATGGGTTGAGTGCCCTGCACCAAGTCAATACCAAAATCAATATCCCTGTCGGGCGGCATACCCGGCAGGTTTGCAGGAAATACATCCAAAAAGTCTCTCACTACCGGTACTAAATCAATAGTAGGAGTATCTGCATCAACATCTCTCACAAAAGATAAATATGACAAACACCCCTTCCCACCATGGGTTGGGCCTTCAAATAAGAAATTATCCTGCTAGGAACAAAATCTAGAGAACCTTTCCATTCAACCTTTGGCAACCCCGGCATCGTCAATGTCACGGTTTTTGCATGACAGTCCAGAATAGTATGACATTGAGACAACCAATCCATACCCAGGATTACATCAAAATCAAGCATACTGAGCAGTAAGAGATCAACTCTAGTCTCTAGTCCCCCAATGGTTACCACACAAGACCGATATACACGGTCCACAATAATAGTATCGCCCAGCGGCGTAGATACATGAACAGGTGAAACTAAGGACTCACAGGGCAGATCCAGATAATGAGTAAAGTACGATGATACATACGAATAAGTAGAACCAGGGTCAAATAATATAGAAGCTTCCCTGTGGCATACTGAGACAATACCTGTGATCACTGCATCTGAGGCAACGACATCTGGCCTGGCAGGAAAAGCATAGAATCGGGCCTGACCGCCACCTGATCGGCCTCCCCCTCTTGGGCGACCCCTAGCTGACTGACCCCCACCTCGAGCTGGCTGGGCTGGTGGTGAAGTAACCGGTGTTAAAGTCGTAGTCTGACTTCTCTACTGCACTAGACCTCCCGAGCGACGAGGACATTGTCTCCACATATGCCCAAATTCCCCGCACTCAAAGAAGCTCCCCGGTACTGGTGGTGGTGTTGACTGAATCGGGCCCCGAGAACCAGAATAACTGCTAGAAGCACCCGGTGCAAATGAACCATGAACTGAAGGAGCACATGACGAACTCTAGGTTGGCAGGGCGCTGAGAGATGACTAACCCTGATGAGAATTATATGAACCCTGGCCGGATGATGCACCACGGTGAACTGGACGACCTGTCTGAGTGTGTCTATAAGGACAATCCCTACCGTGATAAACCTGACCCCCTGAAGGAACATCGCTGAAATCACCTGGACCACGAGGCCTATTAGCCTCCCTCTCTCCATGCTCTTGGCTACAGACCATCTCTATCTGCCGAGCAATATCAAAAATAGCACCAGATACTCTCTCCGGAGTCATAAGTAACTGTAGCTGATATGTGAGGCCATCAATGAACCTCTTAATCCTCTCCCTATCAGTGAGAACCAACCAAACTACGTGACAAGCCAACTCAGAAAATCTCATCTCGTACTCCATCATATACATACCATCCTGACGTAACTGGTCAAACTGTCTGCGCAGCTCCTCTATGCGTGGCACAAACTTCTTTAAAAAGAGAATGGAGAATTTCTTCCATATAAGTGGTACAACACCGATAGGCCTGTGCCTCTCATAAGTCTCCCACCATCTGAAGGAAGCCCCAAAAAATTGAAAAGTAATGTGCGAGACCCCATTGGTCTCCAGAATACCCGTTGTCCGAAGCATCCGCTGGCACTTATCCAGAAAACCCTGAGCATCTTTTGACTCAGCACCGCTAAATGATGGAGGTCGAAGCCTCCCAAATCTCTCAAGTTACCTCTGCTCATCATCTGCCATAACGGGGACTACCGGGGCCTGAACAGTTGCAACCGGCTGGGCTGGTAGTGCCCTCGGTATATGAAGTCCCTGTGCTACCTGATCTAGAGTACGGGCTACAGGGGTATGAGTACCTCCCCCGGTCTGAGAAGTGGCAGGTGCGGCCTGAGCTGAACCCACCGGAGCAAGACTAGTGCAAACTGTCAATATCTAGGCCAAAGTCTCCTGAAGGCCTGGAATCTCAATGGGCACAACTGGTGCCTGAGCTGGTCCTGTCGGCTCAGCTATATCTGAAATATGTTCCTGAGCTGGAGAAACTGGTGGTACTACAGGTGCAGGTCCAACTGTGGTACGAGTTATACCTCGACCTCTACCTCGACCCCGGCCTCTACCACGGCCCCGCCTCTCGCGGCCCTAGCTGGTGGCACTGGGTATTCTCCACGTATCCTCACCATCTGTCAGAGAATAGAATAACAGAAATTTAGTTTCCAGAATCAACAAATTCGCACGACAGAATACAAGAAAGTGAAATTTTCCTAAGGGTTCGGCAACCTCTCGAGATAAGTACAGACGTCTCCATACCGATTCGCAAGGCTCGACTAAACCTGCTCATGACTCGTGAGACTTATGTAACCTAGGCTCTGATGCCAACTTGTTACGACCCAAAATTCTAACCTGTTGTGATGGCGCCTATCTCGATATTAGGTAAGCCGACAACCTCAATAAACCACAATTTCTTTTAAGTTTAAAAATATAATATTTAAACGCATTCCACAAGTCTCGCAAATATCGATACAAACATTCCCAAAATCTGGTGTCACTGAGTACATAAGCATTTATACATTACAAGTCTGGAAAACGTGGTTTATAATAATTTGATACCAAATACAATAAATGAAAGGATAGGGACGGAAAGACAAGGTCTGCGAAATATGGCAGCTACCTCTGAATATCTAGAAAATCGACCGTGTGAAAGAATCAACACCCACTGTATCCGAGATCACCTGGATCTGCACACGAAGTGTAGGGTGTAGTATGAGTACAACCAACTCAGTAAGTAACATCAATAAATAAAGAACTGAAAGTAGCGACGAGCTTCTCAGCTAAGTCCAAATACAGTACTTTCCGATATAAAAGAGTAGGCATGCTCTCAAGTTCAACATTTAAGATTTCACTGAATATTCATATCAAGTTTGACCGAAATAGAAAATAATGTTTAACCGAAATTTCCATAAATAGTGATATATGACAGCTGAAATGCAGCAAATAATGAAATCAATGCATCCTCTCAGAGTAACAGTCACTCAGTCTTCCCATTCACTCCAACCTCACAGTCACTCTTTCCTCACAGTCGCTCATTCCTCACAGTCGCTCATTATTCGGCACTCGGCACTCGCACTCAGTAGGTACTTGTGCTCACTAGGGGTGTGTACAGACTCCAGGGGGCTCCTTCAGCCCAAGCGCTATATCAAGCCAATCATGACATAAATCAATGAAACATGCTGCGGCGTGCAGCCCGATCTATAAATATCCTCACAATTAGGCCCTCGGCCTCACTCAATTATCAACATTTCCAGTCTCTCGGGCTCTCAGAAATCATGATAAGAAGCCCAACAACAATGATATGATGCATCAATAATGAATAAGAGAGACTGAGGTGAAAATGTGCAAATAGAGCCGTGACTGAGTGCAAAATAGCAATTTAGCAAATAGTTTCACAAGTACACGACCTATGTGGGTCCCAACAGTGTAAACATATGATTTAAACATAATTCATAGATCAATTTCTCTAATACGGGGAAAAATGTACAGATATCAACATATTGTTTAACTACACAGTTCCATGGAATTAACCAAGTCATAATTCTTACAGTGCACGCCCACACGCCCGTCACCTAGCATGTGCGTCACCTCAAAACCAATCACATAATACATATTCCTGGGTTTCATACCCTCAGGACCAAATTTAGAACTGTTACTTACCTCAAGCCATGTAATTCTTTATCCTGCAATGTCTTTTCCTCGTGAATTGGCCTCCAAACGTCTCGAATCTAGCCACAAATAATTTGATTTAGTCAATAAAATTTATTGAAATTAATTCCATAAGAAAATACTAATTTTCCAACAAAATCCGAAATTTAGCTCAAAATTGCCCGTGGGGCCCACGTCTCAAACCCCGACAAAAGTTACAAAATTCGAAAGCCCATTCAACCACGAGCCTAACCATAATAATTTTACCAAAATATGACCTCAACTCGACCCTCAAATCTTCAATTTAAACCAATAGGGTTTTTAAAATTTTCCAACTTAATTCACCCATTAAATGATAAAAACAACCATGGATTCGGATAATTTAACCAATATTGAGTTAAGAACACTTACCCCATTGTTGTCACTGAACATCTCCCAAAAATCGCCTCAATCCGCGCTCCAAATCGGTAAAAATGAAAAATGGGATGAAGTCCCATTTTTAGAACTTAAACTCTCTGCCCAGTCATTTGCTCTACGCAATCGCGAACAAACACACACGATCGCGAAGAACAATTTTCCACTGCCCAGATTTAACCCTATGCGATGGCGGACTTTTCTACGCGATCACGAAGCTCACTCTCACAGGCCTACGCGATCGCGGACTCGTCCACGTGATGCGAAGCACAAACACGTGACCTCCACTTCTGCTCCATTTCCTCTACGCGAACGCGTCCTTAACCACGCGTTCGCGAATCACAAAATCCCATAGCAACGCAATCGTGGCCCTCTTCACGGGATCGCGAAGAACAAAATCATCACTGCCTTAAACAAGCCTACGCGATCGCAAACCATCTCACGCGATCGCGGATGAACTTATGCGATCGCGTATAAGGAAACCAGAAGAAAAATACCAGCAGCTATCAGCTATCTCCCGAAGGTCAAAAATGATCCGTTAGTCGTCCGAAACTCACCCGAGTCCCTCGGGACCTCAACCAAATACACCAACAAGTCCTAAAACATCATACGAACTTAGTCGAAGCCTGAAATCACATCAAACAACGCTAAAAACACGAATCATACCTAATTCAAGCCTAATAAACTTTGAAACTTCCAATTTCTACAAACGATGCCGGAACCTATCAAATCAAGTTCGATTGACCTCAAATTTTGCACACAAGTCATAAATGACATAACGGACCTATTAAAATTTTCAGAATTGGATTTCGACCCCGATATCAAAAAGTCAATTCCCCGGTCAAATTTTCCAAAAACATTCGAGTTTCGCCATTTCAAACCTAATTCCACTACCGACCTCTAAATAATTTTTCGTACATGCTCTTAAGTCCAAAATCACCATACGGGGCTACTGGAATTATCAGAATTAAATTCTGAGGTCATTTACACATAAGTTAATATCCGGTCAACTTTCCCAACTTAAGTTTTCAACTAAGAGACTAAGTGTCTCATTTCACTCCGAAATCCTTCCGGACCCGAACCAACTAACTCGGTAATTCATAAAATAACTGTAAAGCATAAATTGAGCAGTAAATGGGGGAACAGACTTATAATTCTCAAAACGACCGGCCGGGTCGTTACATAATATTGGGACGGTTTGATCAAAAAGTAAATATTTAAGTGTTGAATCAGAAGGATGTCGTAGTAGTGCCGATGTGCAAATTTATGGCTAAGATGTCGCTTAGTAACTGGAATGTCACGACCCGAAATTTTCACCTTCGAAACCATGATGGCGCCTAACATTTCACTTGCTAGGCAAGCCAGTGTTAGAAAAATCTTAACCATTTTTAAACAAATCAATTTAAGCGGAAGTCAATTACTGTAATAAAGTGCGGATGACCACAACAACCGAATCACCAAAATATATCCCCGAATGCCCGAGCTATTAGGATAATACAAATAATGGTCTGAATAAAATTCAAGCTGTTTGAAAGATAATACAGAGCTAAGATAAGATAGAAGGGGACTTCAGAACTGCGAATGATGTGCAGTTAAACCTCAAGTCTCTTCTAAGTAGCTGAATCCGAGCAAGTCTATGGTACACTGCTGGGACCAACTCCAAAATCTACGCAAAAAGTGCAGAGTGTAGTATGAGTACAACCGACCCCATATACTCCGTAAGTGTCGAATCTATGACATGACACATACGTAAACAACCTGCACAAATATATACAAATACGAAGCAACAATAATTACAATAAATAACACTTTATAAATTTGGGAGTGAACATGCGAAGGGGGATGATATAATAAATTTCAGCAGGAAAATTATCACTTAGAAACAGATTAATTCCTCAACAGTAAACTGAGCAACTGTTAATATAAAAATGGCACGGCACCACCCTTCGTGATTTTACTCTCATTCTCTCATAAATTTATAAATAAATAATAAAATTGGCACGGCATCACCCTTCGTGCTTTAACTCTCTTCGGCACGGCATCACCCTTCGTGCTTTTACTCTCTTTAAAAATGGCACGGCATCACCCTTCGTGCTTTTACACATTTCCTCACCATGGCAAGGATAATATAAATAATATAAATGGTACGACATCACCCTTCATACTTTTACACTCTTTCTTACCATGAAAATTATAATATAAATTCTGAAGAGTATTTAAATGCGGGGATATATACTTATCAATTAATTCAATACCAGAATACCAACTTCACTTTCAAAAATATTCAATAATAATTAAACCAGCAATAATCTCATGAAAATGATCAAATAAACAATAATAACTTAAGCAGGAATATCTTAATTAAATAGGCAATTATTCACAATAAACAAATTCCACCTGCATGCTTTGACTCAATCACAATGCATAAGTACTCGTCACCTCACGTATACGTTATACCCGCATATTAAATCACGTAGCAAATAGACAAATAAGTCCTACTCCCCCAAGTCAAGGTTAACCACGACACTTACCTCGCTTTGCAATCAACTCAAGATTCCAATAAATCTTTTCCTCGCGAATTCGTGTCCAAAATCCTCAAGTCTAGTCATAAACAATTCAATATACTCAATACAAATCGTAGAAATTGATTCCATCTGAATTTACTAATTTTCTGGATTAAAATCCGAAATTCATCTAAAAAATCAACAGTGGGGCCCACGTCTTGAAACTCGAAAAAACTCACAAAATCCGAACACTCGTTTTGAGACAAGTCCAACCAAACAAAAATTATCAATTCCGATGCTAAATGGACCTTCAAATCATTAATTTTTCATTTTTGGAAGATTTTATAAAAATCTGATTTTTCTTCCATAAATTCACGGATTCATGATGTAAATGAGTATGGAATCATGAAATATAATCAATATAGGATAAGGAACACTTACCTCAATGTTTTCCCATGAAAATCGCCCAAAATTACCTTACACGAGCTAATAATCGTAAATGGTAGGAAATGGGGCGAAATCCCATTTACATAACTTAAGTTCTGTTTGCCCAGATTTTTCCCTTATGCCATCGCGGTCAATGCTTCACGATCGTGAAGTACATTTTTAGGCTACCCAGCTTTTGCTCTACGCGAACGCTGCAGTGCTCTCATGGACGTGAAGCACAATTTCTCAACCTTCCGCGATCGCGGACTACCTTGTGCGATCGCATAGCACAAATTTTGTGCTTCAGCTTCTGCCTCATTCCTTCTTCGCGAACGCGGCTTGGCCCTCGCGTTCGCGGTGACTTAGTTGCTGCAACTGTGCGATCGCGGACCTCACTATACGATCGCATAGTACAAATTTCATCCATGACCATTAAGCCTTCAAGATCGCGGACACAGTCACGCGATCACATAGAAGGAAACCAGTAGCAGTAGGTTTAGCATTTTCATGGTTCCGAAATGCGTCGAATCATGATCTGAATTACACCCGAGCCCTTGGGGTTCCAAACCATATATGCACACCAGTCCAAAAACTTAATATGAACTCGTCCGTGCAATCAAAATACCAAAATAACACCTAGAAGTATGAATCGGACACCAAATAAAATGAAATTTTTAAGAAAACTTTAGAATTTTTATTTTAACAACCGGATGTCTGAATCACGTCAAACCAACTCTGTTTCTCACCAAATTTGGCAGACAAGTCATAAATATAGTAATGGAGCTATACCGGATTCCGAAACCAAAATATAGACCAGGTATCAATAAAGTCAAACATTAGCCAAATCTCTTAAGTCATTAAACCTTTAAACTTAAAAATTTCGACAACATGCAATAACTCGAGCTAGGGACCTCCGAATTTAATTCCAGGCATACGTCCAAGTCTCAAATAACGATACGGACCTACTGGAACTGTCAAAATACTGATTCAGGTACTTTTGCTCAAAATGTTGACCAAAGTTAACCCAATTAATTTTTAAAGCTCTATTTCACATTTTAATCAATTTTTCACATAAAATCTTTCCGAAAAAATTTATGAACTGTGCATGCAAGTCGAGGAACGATGAATAGTGATATTTGAGGTCTCAGAATATAGAAATAATTTATTAAATTTAAAGATGACCTTTTGGATCATCGCGTAGAAAGTCACTCCTCTTTTAGCCATTAAGGAGACATGGTAGATTTTGTCGTCTTTTCTTCTTATTTTTGTATTATCGGACCCTTCTATCCTATATTCAATAAAAAAATAAAAAATAAAAATAAAAAAGCCAGTCATTTTATGTCTATTTTGTGCATAGTTCTTCACGCTAGTTCTAATGACATGACATGCATGCGGAATTTTTGGCCAGATCTTAGAAAACTGATTTAGTCTTGAATTGAATAAGTGAGAGAGAGACACTTTTGAAGATGAATAGAAACACAAAACATTTGGAAAAATAAGCATGACCCAAGTTTACATGGAACCAAAGCAGTCATGCTCATGGAAGTTAAGGATTTCTACCTTTTGAATCATTGAGAAGATCAGGCTTAAGGATGATCGGACGGGTTGAAGTTTGTTTAGCACTAAGAGATAGAAAGTGTTTTTCAAAAGAAAGTGCATTCCATACAACTTAAAATGGATCAGTTTAGTGGCAAAATACATCTTCTACATCAAGATAAAATCCAAGAAAAAGTCATCCAAATTGACAAGGGACATTCACTGCGAGGAAAGTATTGCTCATGCAGCTTTACACTGAAAAAGATCCAGAAAGCAACATGTCCATCAATGTCGTGTTTGTGAAGGGCTAACATAAATGGCATTCTCAAGGCTAGGAGGCCCTTTTTCTGCTACCTAACACTTTATACCCTTTGTTACCCATTCTGAGCCTGTGTTATATTTTTTGACCACCCTCTTTTGGAATCAAGTTTAGAGTCAAAAGTCCAAAAAATAAAAAATAAAATAAAATGAATAGAAAATTTCATGTACCAAGAGTACAAACTGGAGCAATTCTTAGAAAGTTCAGGTGAAAAAAGAAGAAGAAAAGAACAGTCAAATTCCATGCCCCCAGAAAATAAAAGCTGGGGCAACTTATTTTGAAAACAAAAAGAAAAAAAAAAGAAGAAAGAAAGAAAAAATGAGAAAAAAAAAAGAAAAAAAGAAAGAAAAAGAAAAAGAAAGAAAGATGAAAAACAATAGTTAGGTCAGATGTATGAACTACGTTTGACCTGATTCCTTTAAAAAAGGATACGTAGGCAGCATTACACGGTTCGGTCCAACCAAATAAGAATTCAAAAGAAAAAGGAGAAAAAAATCCAAAAATCCCTAGTATCTAAAACTGGGGCATAAGTTTGTTTTAGTTTTTTTAAGAGTCGATTCCAAGATTGTAAGTGTACAACCCATCATATTGAGTCTACTTGGAGCCTTCATGCCATCCTTTCTTTCCAACCCTATCCAAAAACCTTCATTATAAGACCTCCCGATAAGCCTTCAAGAATGTCAAGAGAAGCATGCAATGAGCAATGGTTGTCACGCGACATAAGACACTGTCAAGTTTCTCATACAAGAAAGCAAAAACAAAAAGAAAAATAAAGAAGAAAAAATGAGAGTCTTACTAGTGAAAACCCTCACGGGCACTGTAAGACGATGGTAAGTAGAGATAAAGAAATGAGAGAGACTTATTGGTGAAAATCCCCCGGGGCACCACTAGTCGAAAGTGAGTCGTGAAGCTGATGCAAAGAATTGGCACAAACAAGCCCGACTTCAAAAGTTATAGGAATAGTAAAAGTAAAGATTAGATCAGTTTGATAGATCAGGCTGTTGAGTCCAAAATGCATATCATGATCATTAAGGCTAGTTATTGAAAAAAAAACTCTTCCTTCTGTTCTTGCCGACAGGGGCATTTCTTGTTAATATTATTTCTTTGCATCGTTGTGTCCTTCACTTTGAGTCAGTCCTTGTCAAAACAAGCAAGAAAATATTTCAAAATCTGCTACCAGCTTTTCAATTACATGAAGTAAATTTGGCCAGCACACTCTCTTGTTACAGTCAATATACCTTGAGAATTCATGCAAAGGGTCCCGACTAAAAGACTCTTGTCATCCTACTTGGCTAAAGCAAGCAAAGATAACCTCAAGGTTAATCAGGGATTCTATGTAGTACTGAACAATGACTATGAAATGTGCACATCATGCAAAAGGCACTTACCAATTGTGATTCTCTTTGATAGACAAATTGCTTGAAAAGCAAAAGCCATTCAAGATATTAGAAAAGATTATCCAAGAAAAGAAACCTCCTTTTTTAGATAAGGCTTATTGAGCCACGAAACACAAATGGCACTGGGATCAAAACAATCAGAGTTGATACAGAAAGTAAAGGCCCCTTGTAAGCAACAACAGACTCTCCCAGCAGTGCAACTAATTACCAATGTAGTCGGTCTTCCAAAGGCTGGATGATCCCAAAGCCAGCTTGCCAAAGACATCAAGGCCAGAAACTGACCACCACTTTTGAAACTGACAAAAATTTCTTTGTTTGAAACAGGAACAAAGCAGTGCAAGAAAGGTGGTTAGTCAATAACAAGCAAGGTCTTCCAAGTTGAAATCAAAGTTGTCATGGCAAGTGGACGAAGACTATCTCCGAATCAAAGCTTGGAAGCTTGAATTTTCCAGGTGTCGTGCCCAAATTTTGTCAGCACAAAGGTTGTTTGAGAAGGTTTTTACCTCCTAGGCATATCCCTAGTTGAGAAGAATCTTTAGTTTTCTTTAAGTTCAGGAGTCCCGCCTGGAGAATAGGGTCAGTTTTTAGTTTCCTTAAGTTATTAATCTTTAGCTTTCCTTGAGTTCAGGTGTCCCGCCTAGAGAATAGGGTCAAGTTTTAGTTTTATTAAGTTGTTAATCTTTAGTTTTTCTTAAGTTCAGGGGTTCCGCCTAGAGAATAGGGTCAGTTTTTAGTTTTCTTATGCTGTTAGTCTTCAATTTTACTTGAGTTCAGGGGTCCCGCCTGTAGAATAGGGTCAGTTTCGATTTTAATTTTTTTAAGTTGTTAATTTTTAGTTTTCCTTAAGTACAGGGATCCCGCCTGTAGAATAGGGTCAACTTCAGTTTTCTTAAGTTGGTAATCCTAGTTTTCGCTTAGTTCAAAAGTCCCGTCTGTAGAATATGGTAAATATCAGTTTTCTTAAGTTGTTAATCTTTAGCATTCCTTGAGTTCAGGGTCCCGCCTGGAGAATAGGGTCAGTTTTAGTTTTCTTAAGTTGTTAATCTTTAGTTTTTCTTAAGTTCAGGGGTCCCGCCTGGAGAATAGGGTCAGTTTTTAGTTTCCTTAAGTTGTTAGCCTTCAATTTTACTTGAGTTCAGGGGTCCCACCTGTAGAATAGGTTCAATTTCGATTTTAATTTTCTTAAGTTGTTAATCTTTAGTTTTCCTTAAGTTCAGGGGTCCCGCCTGTAGAATAGGGTCAACTTCAGTTTTCTTAAGTTGTTAATCCTAGTTTTCCTTTAGTTCAGGAGTCCCGCCTGTAGAATAGGGTTAATATCAGTTTTCTTAAGTTGTTAATCTTTAGCATTCCTTGAGTTCAGGGTCCCGCCTGGAGAATAGGGTCAGTTTTAGTTTTCTTAAGTTGTTAATCTCAAGTTTAGGGGTCCCGCCTGGAGAATAGGGTCAGTTTTTAGTTCATAGTTTTCTCTAAGCTCAATCTCACATCTTGGAGACATACTTCCTAGTTTTGGTTCATTCTAGTTGTGCCCCTAGGGGACGCACTTCCTAGTTTGAGTCATTCAAGTTTCACCACTAGGAGATGCACTTCCTAGTTTGGATCATTCAAGTTTTACCCCTAGGAGCCGCACTTCCTAGTCTGGGTCTTTCAGGTTATACTTTTAGGAGACACACTTCCTAAATTGAGATCTCACCCCTAGGAGACGCACTTCCTAGTTTGGATCATTCAGGGTTTTTTAGGAGAAGCATTTGCTAGTCAAAATTTTCTTGGTTTTACTCACAGGAGACGCACATCCTAGTCGAGTCTTTAATTATACTCTCATCATTGCATCCTTCATCAATAGCATAGGTGATTTATAGTTCTACTAATAACTCACAAATTTTCCTAGTGCAAACTGGAGCAGAAAATTTTGTTCGTTTTGTTGTTTTGGTTGCAGGCACTCACCTGGAGAACGAGGGAATTCGTTTCAGAGTTATTTCAATTTTTAATTCAGTAGCAGGCGCTCACCTGGAGAATGAGGAAATTTATTTCAAGTTTTAAGTCGGTACCAGGCGCCCATCTGAAGAATGAGAGAATTCATTTCATGTTTCAAGCCAGTAGCAGGCGCCTACCTGGAGAATGAGGGAATTCCTTTCAAGTTTCAAGTCAGTAGCAGGTGCCCACCTGGAGAATTAGGAAATTCATTTCAAGCTTCAAGTCAATAGCAGGCGCCCACCTGGAGAATGAGGGAAGTCATTTCAGAATTCACTTCAAGTTTCAAGTCAGTAGCAGGCGCCCACCTGGAGAACGAGGGAAGTCATTTCAGAATTCACTTCAAGTTTCAAGTCAGTAGCAGGCGCCCACCTGGAGAACGAGGGAAGTCATTTCAGAATTCACTTCAAGTTCGAGTCAGAGGCACCAGGAGCCAGCCTGAAGAACAGGGTCAACTTTAAGTTTTCAAGTTCAAGTTAGAGAAGTATCAGGAGCCCGCCTGAAGAATAGGGTCAACTTTCAGTTTTCAAGTTCAAGACAGAGGCAGCAGGATCCCTCCTGAAGAATAGAGTTAACCTCCAGTTTTTTCAACTCATATCAGAAGTAGCACGAGCCGCCTGAAAAATAAGGTTTGCAAGCTCAAGTCTACTCCAAGTTCAAGTTTATTTCAAGTGCAAGCAGCAGGATGACCGCCTGAAGAACATGGTCAACTTCTAGTTTTCTTCAAATTCAAGTCATCAGGATGCCCACCTGAAGAATAGGGTGAATTTTCAATTTCATGTTAAAGGATCAAGTGGAGATTCGAGGAAGATTCAAGACAAGAAGTAGATAGGATCTTGTATTTTAAATTTATTTTTGCGGTAATTTTAGCTTTCAATTTATGATGTAAATGGAAGGGACCACGGACCGGAGCCTTGACGGAACCTCACTCGACTCTCTAGCTCATCATTCCATCATTTTTATTGAACTACACGCGACCTGATTCCCTTATGACCCGGGATATGTAGGCTGTCCAAAACCAGGACTCGGTTGCACCTTTTCCTTTATTTATTTTCCCTTTTGAATAAAGATTTGGTCAAAAATTAGTCACACGGTTCACTTTGTCTTTGCCTGAAAACTCTTCATGTTTTCAAGCAAAGAGGGGCAGCTGTGAGCATCTAAGTTTTTGCTATATTTGAATTTTTCATCACTTTTTAGTATGCAAATATTTGCTAAGCTTAGTATTGATACTTTAGCCTTTATTTCACTTTTTAGTAGGTTTATTTAATAAAATTAAAACTACAAAAAGAATTACACTTTTAGATATTAGATGTATCTCATTTGCAAAAGAAAAGAAAATTTACAAAATATGCTTTTTCTTCTAATTTTGGTAAGACTAGCAATTTTATAACCTTCCTTAATAGTTTCTTATATTTTTTTAGTTTTTAGTTTTAGTGTAGTATCTTTAATATTGATTATTTTTAATAAATAAAAAAGGAAAAAAAAGAACCAATGCAAAAATATCACCTAGTAAGATTCTTTCATATCTTTTGTAATAAACTCACATGCTCTCGCCCAAAACTATATGCACATACACACTCTTTTTTCTTGGCCACCAATTACTCTCTATACCTACACCTATATATCTTCCAATTAAAATAGGAGAACATACATATTTAGGGAGAGAGGGGCAACGGACAAAGGGGGATAGAGTAGAAAAAGGGAGAAATAACCTAGCAGCTTTAGATTCCGAGTGTCGCCGTCTCATTCTTAAGAATACCATCTTCACAACTTTTATTCTCCATTAAAACACCATTGGACACCACCATTTCTAGCCATGTAAGGAATACTAAGCTGTTGTTCCTTGGTCACTAGAAAAGAAGAAAAAAAAACCATATGTTCCATCAAACAAAACCAAAGAACTGACCTCAGCAGCCTCCTCTTCGTGTCTTCATTTTGTGTAAACAAAGTAACAAGCAGTTTCAAGGCCAAGTTCAAAGTAGCGCCTCTTTTAGTCATTTCTGCGATTTCCTTTCCGGCAAAGTTTGTGTTTCTCGTTTGAAGTTTCTAATTAGTTCGAAAGTTCTGTTCGAGGTATCCATTCGCGGTTTGCGGTCTCCGGTCGAAGGTTCCTGTTTGGTCAAGTTAGATTGCTGTCCATTTTATCTGATGTATACATTGCCGGAGTTACTTTTAATTGGAAAAGCTCTACATCAAGGTCCATCTCTTCTATCTCACTCTCTGCTTGAAATGAATTAATGGTTGATTGGTTATCCAATTCATATTCCTCTGTGTTATTTTATGTCAAAAATGAATTTAAACTTGATTTGTTATTTGGTTCTTGTTTCTTTTGTGCTCGACTTTTAGAGAATTAATGAGTAATCACTTCTTAATTAAGGCTAAACGGGCAGTTTGACAAGTTTTAGAATTAATCTTAGTTTGTCTTATCCTTGAATAATAATAATTTGCTCGTAATTGAAATACTTTGTTAATTTTTCTTTTGATTTTTTTTAGAATAGTTTATGACCTAACCAATAGAATCAGTAACAATATGATTGAGTTGGACCTTGATGTTAATTTTTAGAGTTGCAAGGTTTTGTTCTGAGTTGATTTAATCAAATGATTTGCCGTAGATGAAGTTAGCAGGCCATGAGGCAGTAATTTTGATATTGAAAAATGTTGGACCTTTTGATTTAAGCTAGTTTGGGCCAAAATAATTATGTCAAGCCCAATGGCATCACAAGCTACACCCATTTCTACCCACAATGTTATATCCATAAATCATGCCTTATAATAATCTCAAATTAGTTTAGAACGTCTCTGAATACTGTAGTTTGCTTTAGGCGCGATTAATAAATCATCATGACCATAGGAACGGTTCCCGTGGGATGGTCACGATACGTAAATCCCAACTCAAATGCGTGTTTCACGCGACTTGACCTCAACTTCAAATAATGATAAAGTAAATATGTTGTAAGTCGCGGGTGCGTTTCACGTGACTCGATTTGCAATATGTACAAAAACAACGAGTGTGCGACCTATAAACACTAAAGGGAGATTAAATTAATTGAAAGCGGTTAGAAGTTAAAAATGCATAATAGGTTCTAAATATGTAATTAATCAGATAATTAGGCCAATTATTAATAGTTGAGCGACCATGCTAAAATCACAAAACTCGGGAGTGCCTCACACCTTCTCCCAGATTAACAGAATTTCTTACCCGATCTTCTGTGTTCGCGGACCATAAATAAGAGTCAACTTCCTCGATTTGGGATTTTAAAATAAACCGATGACTTGGGACGTCATAATAATTATTCCAAGTGGCGACTCTGAATCAATAAATAATATCATTTCGAATAATGTCACTTAAATTGAAAAAACTCTCTATCCCTCGAAAAAAATGAGGTGTGACAACACTAACATTATTATGGATCAAATCCATAGGAAATGGGTTGAATCTTCAAGAACACCAAAAAGAGAAAAAGTTTAGATTCTTCCACCAAGAGGTAATCCCTTCACTCAATCTTCATATATATGTCATATTGGAGTATGGGTAGCATGTTTATGAGTTTTATTTGAAGTTGTAATGGGATATTGTATGAACCCTAAGGGAGGGTCTTGAAAATGATATTTTGGGGAAAGAAGAAGATGAATAGTGATGAATTGATATAAAAGGAATTGTTTTGAGTTTCTAATGATTCTAATAGACTTGATAACTTAATTGATTAACGAATTGAATAGGGAATCACCATTTGGACAAGATACAACACTAGTTCTTGAAATGGGTGTTCTTGAACATAGGGTTTTATTGGAGAAGATAATGAATAGTGACTTAATGATGTTGGGTAATTAACATAGTATTATTAATAACTCCAAATGAGTATTAAATAATAAGAATGGAATTGAATAGGCTAATGGATGAGCCTATTGGATAATTTGGGATGGTTGAAGGCTTGTTGCTGAATTATGAAGCCTAAATGGATATTTATGAATCTTTTCGTATTTATTTTGATGTAGTTGGGATATCTAATAGTAGGTATTGAATTGTGGGTGATATTTGGATATTTTAATTAATTGGAGCATTGTAGTATTTTCAGAGCTTGAAGGTTGAGGTAAGTAACTCTTCTAATCTTGGAGCTGAGGGTATGAACCTTGATGATACGTGTTATGTGTTTGGTGTTGAGGTTACGCACATGCTAGGTGATGGACGTGTGGGCGTGCACCGTGTGAACTGTGACTCCGTTATTCCTGTGGTACTGTGTAGTTATCTGAACTTAGCTGTAATCATAAAATCTCTACGTACTAGAGTTATCGAGTTGTGACTCACGTTAGAAATAATGCTTAGGCAAATGTTATTATTATTGGGACCCACTGAGGTCATTTATGCTGTCAATTTATTTATTTAAATTGTAACTTCATACTCAGTCATGTTCATTCATTTCATATCATCTCTTAGTCTCTGTTGCTATTTATTGATTCATCATATCATCATTTTGGGCTAGTTTCATGACATTGTGAGCCTGAGAGACGGGAGAGATTGATGAATGAGTGAGGCCAAGGGCCTGATTGTGAGGATAATTATGGGATTGGGTTGCACGCCACAGCAGGCCATATTGGCTTTATATACTTTATTATTATGGGATCGGACTGCACGCAGCAGTAGGCCAGATTGGCTTATTATAGCACATGAGTTGTCCGTGTAGATCCAGATACTTTATTATTATAGCACGTGAGTTGTCCGTGCAGCACGTGAGTTGTCCGTGCAGATTATAGTGCTTGGGCTGAAGGAGCCCCTCCGGAGTCTGTACACACCCCCATTGAGCGCAGGTACCTACTGAGTGCGAGTGCCGAGCGATTGGGAGGATTGAGTGACGGTAAGGATTGAGTGACTTCAAGGACTGAGTGACTGGGATAACTGAGTGATTGTGAGGACTGAGTGATTGGGAGGACTGAGTGAATTGATACTTTGAGAGTATGCATATAGTTTTATCACTGAGTTGCATATCATTGACATGCTCATTTGACATACATGCATAGAGATGTATTTTTTCTCATGTTGTACGATATGGCGCCATTCATGACTTCACATACTAATTGACATGTGGGCACAAAGATGTATTTTCTTCATGCCATTTGAAAATAAACATCCTATCAGTTGTTGAAAAGTTTTTCGGAAAAAATCACAGTTTTTACAAAACGTACTCATATTTTGATTATTTCGGCAAAAAGATTTGAGTTTTACTATTATAATTTAAAAGGAAATGTTTATTTTTCGGAACAAGCTGAGCATTTATTGTTGAGTTATTACTGGAGTTATTTTCAGTATATTATTATGATTTGCTGTTGGCTATTGGTGTTGGACCCTGACCTTGTTTCAGCTCGTCACTACTTTTAACCTAAGGTTATATTTGTTACTTATTGAGTACATGGGGTCGGTTGTACTCATACTACACTTATGCACCTTGCGTGCAGATATTGGATATTGATGTTGATGTGATCGACGGGAGCTGGATTTGAAGATGTACCTGTGTTCCGGTCATAGCTGCCTCTTATTCATGGTAGCCTTAGATTTATAAAAATCTGTTTATGTATATTTCGAACATATGATATATTTATTTCATACCAGCTTTGTAAATTCTAATCTTACAAGCTCATGATTTGTACTACCAGTCCTTGGGAGAGTGTATTAGAGTCAGTTAAATATCAATTGAATTGGATAGTTGTTAATTGGCTTACTTGACGGATTGGGTTAGGTGCCATCACGACTAGGTGGATTTTGGGTCGTGACAATACGCCCCTGATTGTAACAGTTTTTCCTTGAAGCTACAACTAATTTGATAAGTATATTTTTCTACATGGACTTGTATGAATGTAGTTCTTTTTTTTCTTCTTGTGTCCTCTCTTCCTTTTTAATTTCCATTGTAAGCACTTTGAGTTATTATAAATTTAAAAAGAAAATACTTCAAATTTAGAGGAGACAATAATGAGCATGTTCCAAGAAAATTCTAATTTTTGAGGAATTTGCATAAAATTAAGAAGAAAAAATATCGGCATAAAGAAGAAAAATAAAAACAAATAAAGAGGAAAAGAAGACGAGAAAAAGAAAGGAAAGGAAAGTTCCGTATATAAAGTTACCGATACTGAAGTTTTGGAAAAATGATTCAACTTTAGTTTGTTCCATATATTGCATCGGCTGAAATGAAAGTTTTGAGTTACTTTTTTTTGTCCTTTTTGTTTTACCAATTCTTCCTTTTTTATTTTTTAAAAAATTTAAATAAAAGTATTAAAAAAAGATATTAAGTTACATAAACAGTACTAAATGATTGTCAAAAAAGATTGTCAGAAGGATTATAAATCATTTAAGAAAAATCTGAATCATTATGCTATAACCTATTCCCCATTATTACTATATTCCAACTAAAAAATTTATAAAAATTTATCATACGGATAAGCAAAATAAAAATAAAATATTGAAAACTTCCCACCCTTAAATTTAATTGCAATACTCGGTGTTAAATCTACTAGGATTGTTTTATTTTGGAACTCTTTTAATTTTTGCAATGAAACTTGAGTAATTGGTCCAGTAAATCTTTTAATGGAAGTATCTTAAAAGGACAACCGATATTTATGTGAAACAAGAACTGACATCTTAATTAATTGATATACATTTTGTAATTAATTACTTGATTAGTTATTTATATTGTCTTGATAAGTTAAATACACCACCAATAACAGCCAAACAACTATAAATTGATCGTTCAATATATATGTTTTGGTTACATAATTGCTTCCTCCGATTGACTTAGAAACCAAAACTTGCTTTTTGATAAAGGAAATATTTAGAGACTTTTGTTTTAAGTTTTTTGTTGTTAATTTTCACTAAATATATAGGTGATGTTTTGACTTTTAGTTTATTTTTCGAAAATTTAAGTTTCGGCTGAATGTATAGACTTTTATATATAGTTTATCATATGAAAGAAAAATTAAAGAAATTTTGGTTTCACAAATATTGTTTGTGATTACCTTCAATATTCCGGTATCAATAGAAATTCAATCATGGATCTAATAATAACTTTCATAAAAATCGAACCTCTAGAAATTCACTAGTTTATGAATAATACAAATGCATATAATTAATCTATATATCTTTTTGGAGACTAATGATGATGAAGAAGACGGCAACAATATTAATTGTTTTAGGAAAACTGATAAAAGGAATTTCAGTTGGAGGATTGAAGAGGAAGAAGATGTTAGACAATGGGGTTAGAAGACAAAATGGAAAAAAATTCATTATTAGAGCTTTAAGGAAAGTATCAAGACAAGAATATTTGAAGAAAAGGGACCGAAAAAAACTAAAGGATCTCAAATATGATACAAAAGATGAAGGATACTTGTTTGTGAGAGACGTCAAGTAATAGAACTCACTATCGACATTGACGACTATATGATGCCTGAAGGTTATAATAATGTAAATCAGTAAAAAGATTTTCTATGGCTTTGCAGCATTACGGGAAGGAACATCAAGCACGAGAGCAACATCAGCTTGACAAGGCAACCCTTAATTTTGGGTTAAACAATAGAAAGCCAACATTCGAGGAGGACTATCCATTTGTGTTTGAAGGTCAATTTGACTTGATAAAAGCAAATGTCATTGGGGGCAACTTAGTTGAAAAATTGGCTTAGATCCAAACCTTAAATAACTGACACTAACATTTATTTAATATAAATAGTGATATTACTAGTCACATCTTTCTCATTTTCATTATTGTAGTTTATAGTTGTAGTATAATGACTCTAAATTCATAGCGAATATATGTTAGTAATGCTTATTTATATTATTAATCGTTATTTCAAATCAATGAGCTGTTATTCATGTATTTACAATATACTACCTTGGATCTTGTTGTTAAAAATATTATTTACTAGTATAAAATTGAGTGGTTTAATTCAAAGTCCTAAATTATTAGGTAAAATTCAACTAGAAACCTCAAAAATTGAAATAAAAAATTAACAACTTGACAAGGAGATTTACTGTAACTTTAATGAATAAAGAGAAATTAAATTTTTAAATATTAGTTGTAAATTTTTGAGAAAAATGGTAATTTTCTCTAGTGTGTAAAAAGTCACCTGTTGGAGAACTAAAAATTAGTTGTAACTTAAAAAAATTGAATAAAAAACTAGAAAACCTGGAAAGGAGATTTATGCATTCATGTGTCACAATACAACAAAATAATTAAGTTCTCTATCAATTAAAAAGACTTGAAAATGATTTTACATCTTTCCTAACGTGACAAGCTCTGTGATAATGAACTTTTTATTAATCAATAAGTTATTGCTTTCCTTGCATCTAAAAACTTGAAAATTTGAAGTAACTTAGAGACTTGGAAAGGAGATTTATTGCACTCATAGTGACATAATTCAAGGAAATAATAAATTTTATTAATTTAAAAGGTCAAATAATAAGCACAAGGAAATAATAAAGTCTTATAAATTAATTGTAACTTTTTAAATGTAAAGCCCCTCGGGTTTTAAACATTAATCTTTGTATACAAATGTATTACTAATCCCTGAATACTAATCATGTTTTATAATCCCAGTATAACTTATATTTGAACCAAACGGCAGCTCATAACTATGTGTATGAAGGTCTAAAAGTGTTAGGAACTAGATTTCAAGTGCTAAAACTCTTATTAATTCAGAAAGACAGAAACTATAGCCAAACTCGTTTACTATTTATTTTGTAACGATCCGGCCAGTCATTTTGAGTGTATTAGTCCCGATCCCCTATTTACTGTTTTACCCGTATCTGTTTCTGCTTATGTGACTTGTCGGAAGGTCTTGTTTTTGGTTTCGGAGTGATTTGGGACACTTAGTCCCTAAAACAGAAGCTTAAGTCTTAGGATTTTTGACCGTAATCGGAATTGTGTGAAGACGACTCCGGAATGGAGTTTCATCGGTTCCGTTAGCTCCGTTGGGTGATTTTGGACTTAGGAGCGTATTCGGATTGTGAATTTGAGGTCTGTAGCTAATTTAAGCTTGAAATGGCGAAAGTCGAACGTTTGGGGAGTTTGGCTGGGGAGCTGACTTTTGATATCGGGGTCGAATTCCGATTCCAAAAGTTGGAATAGATCAGTAATATTGAATATGACTTGTGTGCAAAATTTGAGGTCAATCGGACGTGGTTTGGTATGATTCGGCATAGTTTGTAGAATTTGAAAATTTCGAAGTTCATTAAGTTTGGATTGGAGAGTGATTCGTGTTTTTGATATTATTTGAGGTGGTTTGAGGATTCGACTAAGTTCTTATAGTGTTTTGGGACTTGATGGTATGTTTGGTTGAGGTCTCGGGTGCCTCGGGTGAGTTTTGGGTGGTTAACGAATCATTTTTGGACTTTGATTGATGACTGATATCTGCTGGTGTATATTTTTTGGTTTCCTCTTACGCGTTCGCAAGGTATGGGCAGCATTCGCGATGAGTTGAGCTTGTAAAGCTTCGCGTTCGCGAAGCGTTGATCGCGTTCGCGAAGAGTAAACTGGGAAGCAGTCTGAGTTGGCCTACACGAACGCGAGAGGACGGTCGCGTTCGCGAAGAAGGAAATTTGGGCAGACAGTATTAATTTCAAAAACGAGGGTTTGAACCCATTTTACATATTTTGAGCTAGAAAATACGGAATTGGGCGATTCTTGAAGGGATTTTGTGGAGTTCTTTGGGGTAAGTGATTCTTACTTGATTTTGGTTAAATCCTATGATTTCATCTTTAATTTTATCATCTAATTTGTGATTTGGGGTGAGAAATTGGGGAAAAAGAGGAAGAACTCTTGAGTTAGAACTTTGAGGTTTTGAATGGGATTTTGTTATTGGACTTGAGTAATTTTGGTATGGTTAGGCTCGTGAGTGAATGGGCTTTCGAGTTTTGTAATTTTTGTTGAATTTCGAGACATGGGGCCGGGGGGCCGGGTTCGGGCCGATTTCAGATTTTTGGCTTATTCGTATTTTTCTTGTATAATTGATTCTTTTAGCTTATATTAATTATATCGTATTGCTTGTGGCTAGATTCGGGGCGTTTGGTGATTGATTCGAGGGGAAAGGGCATTGCGGAGTAGGATTTCTGCGCAGTTGAGGTAAGTAACAGTCTTAAATCTGGTTTTGAGGGTATGAAACCCCGAGAATTGGTATGATATGAATATTTGGAGGTGACGCACATGCTAGATGACGGGCGTGTGAGCGTGCACCGTGAGGAATTATGATTTGGTCTGTCCTGTGAGACTGTAAAGTCGAATAGCCATTGTTATTACTTGTTTTTCCTTGTCTTTGAGCAATTGACTACTTTTCATGTTAGAAACCATGTTTAGGCCATATGATATCACTGTTGGGATCCACAACGGTCGTATACTTGTTGAATTGACTGCTAATTATTGTCTTGTACTCAGTCACACTCTTACTGGTGTGTTATATCTCTGTTTTCTCTCATTTCTTGTTTATACTTATTGTATTCTCTGTTTGGGCTAATTATTAAGATATTCTGTAAACCCGAGGGGCTGGAGAGGTTAGTGACTGAGATAGGGCCTGAGTGCCGAGCTGTGAGGTATATGGATCGGGTTGAATGCCGCAACAAGCCTTTGGGCTATATATATATATATATATATATATATATATTATTGGATCGGGTTGCATGCCGCAACAATATTGGATCGGGTTGCACGCTGCAATAATATTGGATCGGGTTACACGCTGTAATAATATTGGATCGGGTTGCACGCCGCAACAATATTGGATCGGGCTGCACGCCATTGCAATATAGCATTTGGGCTGAAGGAGCCCCTTCGGAGTCTGTACACCCCTAGTGAGCGCAGGTACCTATTGAGAGTGTGTATTGAGGGCTGAGAGCCGAGAGTATGAGCTGTTGAGATGAGTTAAGTGAATGCTGCCTTGAGAGGCTGTACTTGCTTTTATTTATTGTTGTACTTAGTTATTATCTGTTATTGTTGTGAAATTTTTGGAAGATTCATAACTGTTTTATTTGAGCTCGAATTGATTTGACTTATACCATCGGATTTGAAAGTATGTTCACTCTTTACTGAAAACTTTTGAAATGAACTTGTTTTTCTTTACAGCTCGTCACTGCTTCTCAGTTCCTTATTTAATTCTGTTACTTGTTGAGTTGGTTGTACTCATGCTATACCCTGCACTTCATGTGCAGATCCAGGTGTGTACGGTTCTAGCGGTCGCTGAGTTCGTACGCGAGCGGATTATCGAAGACTTACGAGGTAGCTGCCGGCGTCCGCAGTCCTTCTTTCTCCTTTCTTATTATCATTTCTCTCTTGTATTGGCATTTGGCATAGACTGTAGTAGACTCTGTTTCTAGATTGGTTGTTAGATGCTCATGACTTAGTGATACTCCAATATCGGGCTATCATTCCGCATTTGTGTTTTGGGTTTTTACCCCGTTATTTTGTAAACATTCAGCTAGTTTAATTGTTTTAGCTCACTTCTGTTATATATTGAAAGCATATTGAGAATGTTGGCTTGCCTAGTTCCACGATAGGCGTCATCACATCTAGTTAGGTATTTGGGTGGTGATAGGAGTTTGATCCTTATTTTGCCTGTCTTGCCTTGCGGCACTCTCCAACTTCTCTTTTACTCAAGCTTCCTATTTAATTCCAAAACATTTCCGTTTCATTCCAATAACCCAACAATCATATCATCATTGTTTTAATACATTAAACCATTCATTTAGCATGTAACTCAAGAACTTGTTCACGCTTTGCACAGTTTAATATAATAAAGGGAAGTATAATCGCTCATACATCTATATTACGAAATTCTTAGTTAAATTAAAACTTTTCCCAAATACTTTGAGAAAATACCAAAAAAAACTAAAATATATAGGGCAAGACATACGTAGAAAAAAGAAATCTATAGGTGAAAGAGATAAAAGAGTATGATTTTCAAGAATACACATAAAAGTTAATTCTTTAAATTGATTAAACCATTAATATAAATATTATCAATTCCGACATTCTTGGCTCTCTGTATCACCAATTTCACATAAACAATCAACAATATTTGCAATAAAAGGAGAATAACACAGTTAGAAAAAAAAAACTACTATTGTAACACCCTAGACTTTAAACAGAGTCTCATATCGGCAAAACACAAAAGGGATGCTGGGTATATAAGTTAACAAGACTTAAACCCTAGTGACGCGTTTTAAACCCGTGAGGGCCTAGGCCCGGAACGAATAATATCACTAGCGGGCTGGGCTGTTACAGGTGGAATCAGAGCCACTCTTGTGTCAGCCTTGCCGATGGTGGGTCAGAGTTCAATTGAGTTTAGGCAAATCCCGGTTAGGCGGGGCAAACCTCAGTGCTGAGTCTAGGCGAATCCCATGCGGTGGGACAAACCTAGGATGCTGAGTCCATAAGAGGGGGTGTATGTAACACCCCAGACTTTAGACAGAGTCTCACATCGGCAAAACACAATAGGGATATTGGGTATATCATACTATATTATAAGTGTGAAACCCCAAAGTCAAAAGTGAATTACTAAAATATCCCACAAAAGCTGAAAGACCATTTTATCCTTTCTTTGAATATATTATTTTTGTACTAAAAAGTAAATTTAGCTTTCAATAAATAACATTGTGTACTATATATAATCTACTTTAAATCAGAAAATTGAGAAGACAATAGTGTGAAAGATAGCTACAGCAAATGATTAATGTGTACATTGCATCTTTTCAACTCCTTGAAAAAAAGAAAAGCAACGTAACCAATTTAGGGCATAATGCAATCAATCCCCACCATCGGAAAGGTGCTAGGCCCACCGCCGGCTCCGCCAAATCCATGTAATGTGCAAATTAATTCTTTTCCTCCTCTATATCTCTCAAATCCAACAATCTTCAAGCCTAATCATGCTCCAAATCAGGTTCTTATATACCCAAATGGGCCTACTCCGGTCATTGGACCTTCAATGACAGGTGATAATCAATATAATTATGCATCAAGACTCGGAGGTTCCGGCATCTATGGCAACATATCTAAGAAGAAGATCCATCTCATAGATTTTATGAGATTGTCGAAGAAAAGCCAGTGGTCAATTTCACAAAAGAGGAACATGATTTGTTGGCTGAAACATGTTGCCTCACTATTGTGGGCATATTTCCAAGAACTAGACCATCTATTGAGCGGATTCGAGCTGAATTTCTTAGAACGATACCTGTCAAAGGTGCCATCAAAATAAGAGATTACAATCTCAAAAATATTTTCATCGATTTTGATTTGGAGGAAGATCACAAGTGTGTCTATGGCAGAACTACTATGATAATCGGCGGTATGCAAATAAAGTTGCAGAAATGGACTACGAATTTTAAGCCTGGAATTGAGACTACTATGGCCCCAGTTTGGATAAATTTACCGAATCTCCGGTAGCATTTCTTCGAATGGGCGGCTCTATGTCGTATTGTGGAGCCAGTTGGTATTCCAATCATATGTGACAAAGCTACCTTATCAAAAACTAGACCTACTACAGCAAAATTTAAGGTTGAAATTAACATTACCAGACCTCTCGTTAAAGAGGTCCTGATTGACATTCTCAATAAAGAAGGCCAGAAGGAAACTGTTATTCAAAAGGTTGAATATGAAACTATTCCTGAATATTGTTATCATTACAAAATGCGGGGTCATAATGATATAAAATGTGGTATTCTTCATCCTGAGTTGAGGCAATCTCCAGTAAAATATGGAAACCAAGTTAATAATACATCTATCCTAGAGAACAAGAGCATGGAAGTCACAGGGGGGAAAGGTCAACAATAAAATGGAAATTGATAAAAGGGCTAGTTCCAGTGGAGCAAACAAAGAACAAGGTTTAGCTTCTATGGAGGTAGAAAAAGTGGATAAAAAGGAAGGGTGGACTACTGTGACAAATAACAAAGGAAAGAAGAAGGCTAGGAGTAATTCAAATAATCCTCAAGGCAAAAGTTTTCCAATTGCCAACTTAAATACTATAAAACAAATTCAAAAGGATATTGATAGAAGTAATGTGTCTGCTTCAGGAGAAATTAAAGTTACCAGGGAGCTGCCATCAGTGAACGAGCAAATCATAATCACTTCATTGAGCGAACAGAAACATCAAGGAAAGGAAGGGCTCCATATGATCCAACCTGAGAACATTAGGAAGATTAAAAGATCAAGAAAACCTTCCCTATTCGAAAAGGCAGCTCCACTTTATGCGAGGAACAAGCATCAACAAGATCCAGCAAGAAGCAAAAGGGATAGCAAACCTAACAAGGATGAATCATGGAAGTTGGATACAGAGCAAATTCAACAAATTATGATGAATGATTCTAAGACTCATTTTTTACCTAGTGTGGCGGAGAGAATAAAGCCACCAGAAGATTCGGATGGGAAGCAAGTTGATACCATTGCTAGAGATAAGTACATTGCTATGGAAAACATAGCAATAGAGTCAAATTCTCAAGATGAATATAATGAAGTGGATGAATATTCTCACTTCGAAACAGAATCAAAGGAAGAAGTTGAAGAGACTCAATTCCTAAAAGAGCAAAATTCAGTTTCAGATGGTGAAGCCTGCACCAAAGACAAAAAGACTACGAATATGGACTGTGAAGTAGATAGGAGTTTAACTCATGATCAAAAGATGATTGCTGATATGAACAATCTTTCTCCAAGGGGTTCAGATGGCAATTTAAAAGGATGGCCCTCCTCGCAGAAGATCAAAGTTGCCAAGAAGTCAAACATAGCTCTTACTCCAATAGTCTCCAATGATTAACACTCTTTGTTGGAATATTAGGTATATAAAAACTCAAAGTGCCTTTGAGCGACCCAAAACTCTCAAACAACAATACAATATTTTCCTTATTTGCTTATAAGAACCTAAAGTCAAGGTGATTAGAATGAGTCAATACATGAGGCAACTTGGGATGTATAACTGTTATTCTAATATCAAAAACAAAATATGGATCTTTTGGTCTAATGAATTTGATGTTAACATTGTCAAGGACACTGATCAGCTAGTTACCTGCAAGATTAGCTACAATGCTACTAATACTGAGTTTTATCTCACTTCTGTGTATGCTAAATGTAGATCTATTTTGAGAAAATAATTGTGGGCTGATTTGGTTAATTTAGCTGGTTCCCTCAATGGACCTTGGGCAATTATAGGTGATTTTAACGTCATTTTTGATCCTGAGAAAAAAATAGGAGGGAGTCCATACAAAAATTGACAAAAGCTTCGACTTTATGGAATGCTTGTCAGATTGCGGTTTACATGATGCAGGTTTTCTTGGTAATATTGTTACTTGGTGCAACAACAGAGGGTCTCCTGGTACAATATGGAAGAGGTTGGATAGGATGGTGTACAACTCTGAGTGGTTTAGCATATTCAATAGAACCACTGTTACTCATCTGGCCAATGCTTGTTCTGATCATGTTCCTCTTTTGGTTCATTTTAGCCATAATGAAGAGGCTCATGTCAAATATTTCAAATTTCTCAATTTCTGGACAGATCATGTCGACTTTCTTGATGTGGTTAAAAGCACATGGCAAGAAGAGTGTAATGGCAATTCACTATGGATCCTACATCAGAAACTGAATAAGACTGCATCTAGACTTAGTTCTTGGTCCAGAGAGGCTTATGGAGATATTCATGAAGAACCTAAAAGATTGGAATTAGAAATCGCCAATCTTGAAATTCTTACCATTAATGACAACAGTGATGCCAATAGAACAACTTTGAATAAAACCAGAGCTGAGTATATTAGATACCTCAAGATACATGACTCTATTTTAAGGCAAAAAGCCAAAGTAAAATGGCTAAATGATGGAGATTCTAACACTGCTTATTTTCACAATGTCATCAAAGATAAGAGAAGGAGGTTGAATATCAACAAGATCCAAAATAAACATTATCAATGGGTGAAAGGGACTAAAGATGTATCAAAAGTGGCAGTGAGATATTTTCAAGGACTCTTTTGTCAGAAAGATGAACAAAATAATTTCTCTGATTTGGATTTCATAGAACCTTCTATCTCTGAGGATGTTAACTCTAAATTGACTGCATTACCTACTGAGGAGGAATTAAAAGCTTGTGTCCTTTCTATGGATCCAGACAGTTCTCCTGGACCTGATGGTTTTACTGTAAAAGGTTTTCAAAACTGCTGGTCCATTATTGCTTCAGATATTGTTCAAGCCTTCATTTCTATTTTCTGTGGAGCTAATTTGCCTAAGTGGTTTACACATACTTGCATAGTCATGCTTCACAAATCCCCCTCCCCTCAGCATTTTAATGATATAAGACCCATTAGCCTATGCAATGTTATTAGTAAACTTTTTTCTAAGTTACTTAACTCCAGGTTGAGCATTATTTTACCAAATTTGATCAGTTGGAACCAAAGTGGTTTTGTGAAAGGCAGAGCTATTACAAAAAATATTTTACTTGTACAGGAAATTATTCAAGATATTGGAAAAACTAATGAGAAAGGAAATGTTGCATTGAAACTAGATATGGCTAAGGCATATGATAGAGTGTCATGGCCATATCTATATGTTCTAATGATAAACTTGGGTTTTAGTGAAATATGGATTGACATCATTTTCAGACATGTTTCTAGTAACTGGTATTCTCTACTTGTTAATGGCACTAGTGTAACGACCCGACCGGTCGTTTCAGGAGTTATAGCTCCGTTTTCCCCATTTCTATTTTCTTTATGCTCTTAAGCTATATTATGATATACCGGGTTAGTTGGTTCGGGCCCGGAGTGGTTTCGGAGTGGAATGAGACACTTAGTCTCTTATTTAGAACCTTAAGTTGAAAAAGTCAACTGGATGTTGACCTATATGTAAACGATCTCGGATTTGAATTCTAATAGTTCTATTAGCTCCGTTAGGTGATTTTGGGCTTAGGAGCGCATCCGGAATATGATTTGGAGGCCCGTGGTAGAATTAGGCTTGAATTGGAGAAATTGGAAATTTGGCGATTTCGGTTGGCAGTGAAAAATTTGATATCGGGGTCGGAATGGAATTTCGGAAGTTGGAGTAGGTTCGTAATGCCATTTGTGATTTGTGTTCAAAATTTGAGGTCATTTGGACGTGGTTTGGTTGGTTTCAGCACCGATTGCCGAATTTGAAAATTTAGAAGTTCTTAGGCTTGAATCCGAGGGTAATTTGATGATTTGATGTTGTTTTGAGTGATTCGAAGGTTCGACTAAGTTGGTATATTGACATATGACTTGTTGATATTTTTGGGTGAGGTCCCGAGGGCCTCGGGGTGATTCCAGGTGGTTAACGGATTTGTCGAAGTTGGAAAATGCAGCTGAAGCTGCTGCGACTACTATTTTTGCACCTGCGGAAGAAAGGGTCGCAGGTGCGAGGCCGCTGGTGAGCGTAGGGAGTGCGCAAGTGCGGGCAATGCTGGGCTAGGCAGGATGCGCATGTGCGAGTTGGAGATCGCATCTGCGAGCCCGCAGGTGCGAAACCTGGGGTGCAGATGCGGAAAGGGGGATGCTGGGAAGGCTTCGCAGAAGCGGAGTAGACGCGCAGGTGCGCCTTCGCAGGCGCGGGGTTTTGGGCTACAGATGCGGAAGCTAGACTCCTAAGTGAGTTCCGCACCTGCGATGGATTTTTGTGCAGTGGCGCAGAAGCTGCAATTTTCCGCAGGTACGAAAAACCTGGGCAGAAACCATAAATAGAACCCTTCGCAATTTTGGTTCATTTCCACCATTTTCAAGTCGGTTTTTGGAGCTTTTGGAGTGATTTTTGAAGGGTGATTCAAGGGCTATCAGTGAGGTAAGTTTCTTGAGCCCTAATACTTGTACACACGGTAATTTTGCATTGTTTAATCATGTAATTAGTGAAAATGAGGGGTTATGGCTTGGAATATTTGGAGAGTAATTTAAGGATTTGAAGGACCAAACGATGTCGGATTTTGATGAATTTGGTATAGTTAGATTCGTGAGTGAATGAGCTTTCTAGTTTTGTAAATTTTGTCGGATTTCGAGACGTGGGCCCGAGGGCCGGGTTTGAGCCAATTTCGGGTTTTGGTCTAATTTTGTAGCTTTTCTTGTGGAATTCATTCCATTAGCGCGTATTGATGGTATTGTACTGATTGTGAATTAGATTCGGAGCATTTGGAGGCCGAGTCCAGAGGCAAGAGCATTGCGGGATAGAGATTTGACCGGTTTGAGGTAAGTAACGATTGTAATTTAGTCCTGAGGGTACGAAACCCCGGATTTTGTATCATTCTACTATTTTTAGTGATGCACATGCTAGGTGACGGGCATGTAGGCGTGCACTGTAGGAGATTTGTGACTTGGTCTGTCCCGTAGCAACTGTAAAGTTGCATACTTTGTTGAAACTATATGATACTTATATGTTTTAGAAAGAATTTCTGTAAATTGGGCTGAATATCATGTTTGGGCCTTGCGCCAAGGTTGTTTGGACTCTTAGGGGCTGTTCCTTACCATCCTCATTGTTTTCGATTGAAAATCTATACTCAGTCATATTTATACTTGTTTACCGCATAATACAGTTTTATAACTCTATTTTTATGCACATAAATGTTTTGGGCCGAATGCCCTGTTTTACTGAAATGCCCGAGTGGCTTGAGAGGTTTATGACTGAGTGAGGCCGATGGACTGATTTGTGAGGATGAATGTGGATCGGGGCTGCCCACCTGCAGCATACTTTATTATTATAGCACGTGAGGTGTCCGTGCAGCACATGAGTTGTCGGATTTAAGGATTTGGAATATTTGGAGAGTAATTTAAGGATTTGAAGGACCAAACGATGTCGGATTTTGATGAATTTGGTATAGTTAGATTCGTGAGTGAATGAGCTTTCTAGTTTTGTAAATTTTGTCGGATTTCGAGACGTGGGCCCGGGGGCCAGGTTTGAGCCAATTTCGGATTTTGGTCTAATTTTGTAGCTTTTCTTGTGGAATTTATTCCATTAGCGTGTATTGATGGTATTGTACTGATTGTGAATTAGATTCGGAGCATTTGGAGGCCGAGTCCAGAGGCAAGAGCATTGCGGGATAGAGATTTGACCGGTTTGAGGTAAGTAACGATTGTAATTTAGTCCTGAGGGTACGAAACCCCGGATTTTGTATCATTCTACTATTTTTAGTGATGCACATTCTAGGTGACGGGCATGTAGGCGTGCACTGTAGGAGATTTGTGACTTGGTCTGTCCCGTAGCAACTGTAAAGTTGCATACTTTGTTGAAACTATATGATACTTATATGTTTTAGAAAGAATTTCTGTAAATTGGGCTGAATGTCATGTTTGGGCCTTGCGCCAAGGTTGTTTGGACTCTTAGGGGCTGTTCCTTACCATCCTCATTGTTTTCGATTGAAAATCTATACTCAGTCATGTTTATACTTGTTTACCGCATAACACAGTTTTATAACTCTATTTTGATGCACATAAATGTTTTGGGCCGAACGCCCTGTTTTACTGAAATGCCCGAGTGGCTTGAGAGGTTTATGACTGAGTGAGGCCGATGGACTGATTTGTGAGGATGAATGTGGATCGGGGCTGCCCACCTGCAACATACTTTATTATTATAGCACATGAGTTGTCCGTGTAGCACATGAGTTGTCCATGCAGATTATTAGCGCTTGGGCTGAAGGAGCCCCTCTGGAGTCTGTACACACCCCCAGTGAGCACAGGTACCTACTGAGTGCGAGTGCCGAGTGCCGAGTGACTGGGAGGCATGAGTAATTGTGAGGTATGCCCGAGTGGCAAGAGTGATTATGAGGCATGCCCGAGTGGCACGAGTGACTGTGAGGTTTGCCCGAGGGGCTGTATATGAGTGATGTTTTTGCCCGAGGGGCTGTTTATGATTTCATCATTTTTGCTCATTTTTGTATTTTTCCTCTGTTTGAAAATTGTTGAAAAATATCTTTAAATGATTTTTACTAGAACTGGGTTTAAACGAGATGTTTTGATTCAAATCCTGATTTTAAAAGCATGTGGTATTTTACTGAGATTTCCTGATATGAACGTTATATGCTTCATTGCTCGTCACTACTGCTCAGTCTTTATTTATTGTTGTTACTTACTGAGTTGGCGTACTCACGTTACTTCCTGCACCTTGTGTGCAGATTCAGGTATAGCAAGACATGGTAGCGGTTATTGATTGTTCTGATTGCAGATTTTCTTAGAGATAGCAAGGTAGTTGTTTGGCGATCGCAGCCCCTGTTCTTCTCCCTCTTATCTTCCTCTTGTTGTATTTAGCTATTTTTCAGGATGAGTTAGCCTTGAAAATATTAGACAGATTGTAGTAGATGCTCATGACTAGTGACACCCCGATGTAGGGCTTTTCTTTTCTGCACTTCTATTTTCTTTCTTTGTATTGAACTCCTTAGATAAAGGTTTTATGTTAAATAGTATTGAAATTATCTTTGAAATAAAAATATCGGTTTGTTTGGAAATGAGTCAGCTTGCCTAGTTCTACGATAGGCATCATCACGACAGATTAGGCTTTTGGGTCGTGACAGATTGGTATCAGAGCCTAGGTTACATAAATCTCATGAGTCATGAGCGGGTTTAGTAGAGTCTTGTGGATCGGTACGGAGACGTCTGTACTTATCTTCTAGAGGCTGTAGAACCCTTAGGAAATTTCACTTTCTTGTATTCAATCATGCGAAATTGATTCAGCTTTAAACATAACTCTTTGAATTCCTTTCATGCATTCGTATGCGCACATGAGTGCTCGGTATCAGTTGTGCATCGCCGGCTTGTGATTCTATGAACAAGGTTCGAGGTGTATATTATGTGTTTTGGTGATGGGCTAGTTTGGAGGACTTGAGGCTAGGATTAAACCGTAGTTTTGGCTCGGTAGCTTCAGTTGTAACCTATACATTTGGACTCATATGTCCGGTAATGCCCCTACGAGTGGAATTCGTGGCTCGATGAGCGGTGGAATGGCTTTGTGATGAGTATGATGTAACTGCGGGACGAGAAGTATTTCCTTGAAATATAAAGGAAGGCCATTGGGCGCTTGATTTTTGTTTTGATGTGACGTACGGTCTCGAGTGTGAATGTTTTGAAGGATCTTTCACGTTGTTAAATTTTGGGGCAAATTAAATTCTCATGTCTTGTCAATGAGTTTGAACTCAAGAAGAGTAAGTGATTGTGTAGTAATTGTGGTTGCGAATGGGTATTTTTATGTTGATGGCTCGAGAAAGATGATCTTCGAAGAGACTTAGAGTCGGTAACATTTTATTGGTTCAGGTGCGACAGAGATACATTTCGATTTGATGCAGCAGTTGGGTAGAAAAGTATGAGGGAAGACATGACAGGAAGTGTTTCGCGGTGGTTGAAGTACTAGCAGGTTAAGTAGGAGAAGTAAAGGTTGAGAGGTTTCTTAAAGGAGATGATTTAACCGAAGTAAGAGTAGCAGATTAGCATATGAATTCACTAGTAGGGTAGTTGTGCGCCTTGAGAAAGTGTAGAATGGTTTGGAATCGTGTTAGTATGTGAATCGGCCTGCAGACTCTATTTGGAGTGATGGTTAATGTACAAAGGAAAATTAAATATGGCTAGAAAACTGGGAGTTGCATTGAACGGTGTTGAGACTTGTGGCATCTTATATCATTGTGAATTATGCATTTCAGTATCAAGAAGGTGAAGAAAACAGTTTTAGGTTCACATAAAGTCTCTTCGGAGTAAGCATTTTTGGTTGTGGAACCTTTGGGATACATAAAAAGGGAATTCGGCGGCTTATAAGCCTTAGGGCGGTGTGATTCTATGCTAGAGTTCGTGGGGTAAGTTTTAGTTAAGGATAGTAGTGTTCTAACAAGAAAAAAAAGTAGCAATTTGAAGGCAATTTAGAAAGAACTTGGAGAAATAGGACATCTTGGTAGTAGGTTGGGTTAGCACAGTAATGGGAATGATCGGTTCTTTGGGTACTTATGATGTGGCTAATATCTACAGGTGTTTCGTGGCAATGCTCTCGAATTTGGCAACCTGTGTGGCTTGATGGAGTTAGAGAAATTCAGTTCAGATAGCTTGGTTATGTGCGGATAGATTTCAAAGCGTTCATGATGGGTTCTACTATGGTTTGAATCGGATATTTTCTACCAATGTATGGAACGAGTTGTGTGTTATGATTTCCTCCTAGAAAAAAAAGCAAGAAAGAGGTTTCTAACTAATAAGATATGTAATTTGCTAGTGACTCAGAGTTGATAATGGAATTCCTATGCTTGTCACATGATGGCATAATAGATGTAGTGTGTTGTGCGGGAATAAGATTTACATGCACAAGGTCACAGTTCAATTTTGAAGGGAAGGACATAAATTCTTAGGCAGCATGGACGGTTTCAGATGACTAGGTAAATGATATTACTATTATAGCTTGATGAGAGTGTACATTTCAGAAGGGGCAGTGTGTTTTGATTTATGGGTACTTCGCTGGTATTTCGGCACTCTTCTGGTTGATCGACTGTTGATATTCAAATTTTTGCCAGGTGGCACGGAAGAATTTTTAAAGTATTTCTCGTGGGATGATTGTGTATGAGAGAGGTGTTAGGCATTCGGGCGGTGGAGGTGGAATCAAATATGGTAATTCATGTGTTCTATGGAATTGGAGATTGGGAGTTCTTAGGAGCAGATTGTTTCATGGTTGTGGACTGTGAAGTTGTGGCCGGAGCTAGCCAGATGATAGAAGGTATTATGATTCCGTCATTGTGGACTTTCGGAGGTTGTTTATCTATTGGTGGCTGGCTATAGTTGATTTGGGGCCCATTGGTAGGCCCAATTAGGATGTGTATTCTACACTGAGCCGGATTGATTGTCTCTGTACTGCTATTATTGAAGGATGTGCCATTCGGTTGATTTGAAGCGTATTCGTGTTCTGAAATGATCTGTGAGTTACTCTTCTATGCTACAAGGAGTTGTGATTCGTTGGTTACATGCACCTATGGTGCGGTTCTATTATGGCCTTATAGCGGAATCTGAGCGAGAATAGTATTGGATATTGCTTGGTTGATGACGTATTGGTTATGTTCTTTCGGGTTTTATGTGGCATAGTGTCGTTTGCTTCTCCGTAGTTATGGTAATGCACTTTGGGTACTTGATGTCGAATTGCGCATGGTTATTGATTTTAGCAGGGTGGCTTGAGGTGTTTCATATGGACCAATATTTGGATAGGGTCGCGTATTGCAGCAGAGTTATGTGGAAATATGATCCCTCGTGTAAGATTCGTGTGTTATGGTTCTGCGGTATGTGATGAGTTCTTAGCATTGCATCGGGGTGGTACTTGTCGAGCTTGCGGAACGGTTCTCCTGTTTGGGTCATTGTTACGATTGGGTACATTTGGAATGTTGCTATCTGGTGCACGGATTGCACGGGTTGTGGCTTTAGATTGTATTGATGTGTCATGTCACTAGAGTGGTCGTGTTGGATGAGACGAGGTCATTGGGCCTAGAATGGATGCTATCAGATTTGATTGTGGTATAATTGGGAGGATAATATCGGAAGTCGGCTTTGAAATTGGCTGTAGTTCTTGTAGAAGGAATGGGAGCTCCATGACCTGTTAGTCTAATGAATGGTTATGAATTCAGTATGTTTCTTTCATCCTTGGCAGTGTACGAAGGTTTTAGAACGAGGTTTTATCTGATGTGAGGTTTATTACCAGCACTGGGTTGATTTTAGTCGATACTGTGATTTGAAATTATTGCTTCGAGCATTCGAGCTATGCGGTATTTGAATTTGAGTATTTGAGTTATGGTTACGGCTTTTGGTACAGCTTGTTCAGACTTATACGGTATGTAGATACGAACTTCTAATCTTATAAGAAATTTCGGATGTTGGAAACTTGATTCGAAGGCTTGTGGGCTAGGTTGAATTGAGGAATTTCAGTTATGCTGTGCTATCGGACCTATATGGGATAGGGTGACGTGGAATCACCCCCGGATATGTCCATGGGAGAGTTACTCATCCATTTCTTGGCTTTTGGAACAACTCTCGGCACGTTCAAGGACGAACGTATGTTTAAGTGGGGGAGGATGTAATGACCCGCCGGGTCATTTCGGGAGTTATAGCCCCGTTTTCCCCATTTCTGTTTCCTTTATGCTCTTAAGCTATATTATGATATACCGGGTTAGTTGGTTCGGGCCCGGAGTGGTTTCGGAGTGAAATGAGACAATTAGTCTCTTATTTAGAATCTTAAGTTGGAAAAGTCAACCGGATGTTGACCTATGTGTAAACGATCTCGGATTTGAATTTGGATGGTTCTGATAGCTCTGTTAGGTGATTTTGGACTTAGGAGCGTGTACGGAATGTGATTTGGAGGTCCGTGGTAGAATTAGGCTTGAATTGGCGAAATTAGAAATTTGGCGATTTCGGTCGGCAGTGAAAAATTTGATATCGGGGTCGGAATGGAATTCCGGAAGTTGGAGTAGGTTCGTAGTGTCATTTGTGATGTGTTTTCGAAATTTGAGGTCATTCGGACGTAGTTTGGTTGGTTTCAATATTAGTTGCCGAATTTGGAAATTTAGAGGTTCTTAGGCTTGAATCCGAGGGTAATTTGATGATTTGATGTTGTTTTGAGTGATTCTAAGGTTCGACTAAGTTGGTATGTTGATATATGACTTGTTGGTATTTTTGGTTGAGGTCCCGAGAGCCTCGGGGTGATTCCGGGTGGTTAACGGATTTGTCGAAGTTGGAAAATGCAGCTTAAGCTGCTGCTACTGCTATTTTCGCACCCGCGGAAGAAAGAGTCGCAGGTGCGAGGCCGCTGGTGCGCGTAGGGAGTGCGTCCTGGGCTAGGCAGGATGCGCAGGTGTGAGTTGGAGGTCGCATCTGCGAGCCCGCAGGTGCAAAACCTGGGGCGCAGATGCGGAAAGGGGGGTGCTGGGCAGGCTTCGCAGAAGCGGAGTAGACGCGCAGGTGCGCCTTCGCAGGCGCGGGGTTTTGGGCTGCAAATGCGGAAGCTAGACTCCTAAGTGAGTTCCACAGCTGCGATGGAGTTTTTCGCAGGTGCAGTAGCGCAGAAGCGTGCAATTTTCCGCAGGTGCGAAAAACCTGGGCAGAAACCATAAATAGAACCCTTCGCGATTTTGGTTCATTTCCACCATTTTCAAGTCGGTTTTTGGAGCTTTTGGGGTGATATTTGAAGGGTAATTCAAGGGCTATCAGTGAGGTAAGTTGCTTGAGCCCTAATACTTGTATACATGGTGATTTTTCGTTGTTTAATCATGTAATTAGTGAAAATGAGGGGTTATGGCTTAGAATATTTGGAGAGTAATTTAAGGATTTGAAGGACCAAACGATGTCGGATTTTGATGAATTTGGTATAGTTAGATTCGTGAGTGAATGAGCTTTCTAGCTTTGTAAATTTTGTTGAATTTTGAGACGTGGGCCCGGGGGCCGAGTTTGAGCCAATTTCAGGTTTTGGTCTAATTTTGTAGCTTTTCTTGTGGAATTCATTCTATTAGCGCGTATTGATGGTATTGTACCGATTGTGAATAGATTCGGAGCATTTAGAGGCCCAGTCCAGAGGCAAGAGCATTGCGGGATAGAGATTTGACAGGTTTGAGGTAAGGAACGATTGTAAATCTAGTCCTGAGAGTACGAAATCCTGGATTTTGTATCATTCTACTATTTTTAGTGACGCACATGCTAGGTGACGGGCGTGTGGGCGTGCACTGTTAGGGATTTGTGACTTGATCCGCCCCGTAGCAATTGTAAAGTTGCATACTTTGTTAAAACTATATGATACTTATATGTTTTAGAAAGAATTTCTGTAAATTGGGCTGAATGCCATGCTTGGGCCTTGCGACAAGGTTGTTTGGACCCTTAGGGGTTGTTTCTTACCATCCTTTTTGTTTTTGATTAAAAATCTATACTCAGTCATGTTTATAATTGTTTACCGCATAACTCAGTTTTATGAATCTATTTTGATGCACATAAATATTTTGGGCTGAATGCCCTGTTTTACTGAAATGCCCGAGTGGCTTGAGAGGTTTATGAGTGAGTGAGGCCGAGGGCCTGATTTGTGAGGATAAGTATGGATCGGGGCTGCCCGCCTGCAGCATACTTTTTTATTATAGCAAGTGAGTTATCCGTGCAGCACGTGAGTTATCCGTACAGATTATTAGCGCTTGGGCTGAAGGAGCCCCTCCGGAGTCTCTACATACCCCCAGTGAGCGCAGGTACCTACTGAGTGCGAGTGTCGAGTGCTGAGTGACTAGGAGGCATGAGTGATTGTGAGGTATGCCCGAGTGGGAAGAGTGATTGTGAGGTATTCTCGAGTGGCACGAGTGACTGTGAGGTTTGCCCGAGGGGCTGTATATGAGTGATGTTTTTGCCCGAGGGGCTGTTTATGATTTCATCATTTTTGCTCACCTTTGCATTTTTTCTCTGTTTGAAAACTGTTAAAAAATATCTTTAAATGATTTTTACTGGAACTGGGTTTAAACGAGATGTTTTGATTCAAATCCTGATTTTAAAAGCATGTGGTATTTTACTGAGATTTTCTGATATGAACGTTATATGCTTTATTGCTCGTCACTACGGTTCAGTCTTTATTTATTGTTGTTACTTACTGAGTTGGCGTACTCATGTTACTCCCTGCACTTTGTGTGCAGATTAAGGTGTAGCTGGATACGGTAGCAGTTATTGATTGTTTTGGTTGCAGATTTTCTTGGAGATAGCAATGTAGCTGGTTGGCGATCGCAGCCCCTGCTCTTCTCCCTCTTATCTTCCTCTAGTTGTATTTAGCTATTTTTCAGGCTGATTTAGCCTTGATATTATTAGACAGATTGTAGTAGATGCTCATGACTAGTGACACCCCGATGTCCGACTTTTCTTTTCCGCACTTCTATTTTTTTTTTTTTTTGATTTGAACTCCTTAGATGAAGGTTTTATGTTAAATAGTATTGAAAATATCTTTGAAATAAAAATATTGGTTTGTTTGGAAATGAGTCGGCTTGCCTAGTTTCATGATAGGCGCCATCACGACAGATTAGATTTTTGGGTCGTGACAACTAGGTAAGCTTTTTTTAAATCTGAAAGAGGTCTAAGACAGGGAGATCCTATCTCTCCTTTGTTGTTTGTTATTTGTGCTGAATTTCTTTCTAGAAAATTAAATCACATTGCTTCTCTTAATGCTTTTAAAGCCTTTCATATGAATAAGAAAGGCCCTATTATTAATTATCTAGCCTTTGCTGATGATATCATTCTCTTTTCTAGTGGTTGCAGGAAATCATTAGGACTACTAATGGAGGCTCTTACTGATTATGAAAGAGTTTCAGGTCAACAAGCAAAAATCTTATATTATTCTAATTCCAAATGCTCAACCAGATGAAATTTCAAGGGTGGAAAGTATCACTGGGATGGAGCACAAAGTTTTACTTATCAAATATTTGGGATGTTTACTATATGTTGGGAGGAAAAAGATAGTTATTTTTTCAGAAATGATAACCAAGGTCATCAATAAAATATCAAGGTGGCACACCAAATTTCTGTCATCTGGTGGCAGAGCAGTGCTGATTAGACATGTTCTAATGGCTTTACCAACACATCTTCTGGCAGCTATACACACACCCAAAGGTGTACTTAATCAAATAGAAAGAATGCTTAACAGATTCTTTTGGGGAGGGTCTGCGAAAAAGAGAAAATATCATTGGTCTTCCTAGGATAAACTTTGCTTTCCTTATGAAGAGAGGGGGAATAAATTTCAGAAAACTTCAAGACATTTGCAATGCCTTCACAGCAAAATAATGGTGGAACTTTAGGACTGGTCAGTCCTTATGGAAGAATTTTCTTATGGCCAACTATTGTCAGAGATTCCATCCTGTTATGAAGCGATGGTATTCAGGTCAATCACAATCTTGGAATGCCATGTGCAAGATAAAAAAGGTGGTGGATAAACAAATACTGTGGAAGGTCGGAAGAGGAGAAGTGTCCTTCTGGTTTGACAATTGGTCTGAGCTTGGTCCTCTTTATGACTACCTTCCTCCGAGTCATAAACCTAATAATTTGAAGCTCTTGGATATGTTATTGAACAATCAAATTAATTGGGATGGTTATGATCAACTTTTTCCTCAACATATTGTGCTTAAAGTTAATAGCCTCCGGATCCAACTGAAATCATCTACTCCCGATAAAGCAATATGGAGTGTGGATAAGAGTAGGATATTTTCAGTGGTCTCAGCCTGGCATTCGTTTAGAAAAAAGCAACAAAAGGTTTGGGTTAATGTTATGAATTGGCAGAAAGGTATTCCCTTCAAGATGAACTTTATTGTATGGAGGGCTTTGAGGGACAAGATACCAACTGATACGAGTGTTTCTTAGTTGGTTTATTCTATATCCTTTAGATGTTGTTGTTGTGGTTCCCCAGGAGTAGAAAATGTTGATCATTTATTTTGTACTGGCTCATTCGCAAAGAACATATGGAAAGTGTTATATGGTCCTATGAAAATTGCATATAATGATATATCTTTCAGACAACTTATGGTGAATTAGTGGAGGTGCAAGGTAAATAATCTAGTTCAAGCATTCTTTATTAAATGTGTACCTTCCATTGCTTCTTGAAAAATCTGGAGAGCTAGATGCAATGCCAAATATGATAATGTTAGAGCTAATGTGAGAAGATCTCTTTCTTTGATTGCTTTCTCTGTTGCACAACTGGTGAACAGTCAATTCCAGCAGGTTTAGTTGTATTCACATTGGGATGATATCAGTCAACTAATGAGGAGCTCACTTAACTTTGAAAAATTCATGATGGTTAAATGGATCAGGCCTACCATTCCCTTTCTCAAATTGAACTCTGATGGTAGTTGCAAAGAAGGGAATTGTGGTGGTGGAAGTGTGATTAGGGACAGAAAAGGGTATTTAATTTTTGCCTACTCCTTATCTCTAGGCACGGGTACTAGCAATTGGGCTGAAGCTTCTGCTCTTCATTATGGCATAAAATGGTGCATGTTAAATGGAGTGCAGAACATCAATGCTGAGAGTGATTCCAAATTGCTTGTTGATTGTGTGAATGGACAATGCACAGTTCCCTGGAGGATATCTAAATAAGTTGAGAAGCTTAAAGAATTCAAGATCCAGCCAAGCTATAGTCTTAAGCATTGTTACAGATAGAGCAATCAAGTTGCTGATAAACTTGCCAATTATAGCCATACTCTCGCTCATTCTAAAAATTTTCATGAATTTGCTGAACTCCCTCCTCAAGTTAGAGGCCTGATGAACATGGATAGATGATCTTTCCCTTCCTTTCGAAGGATCAAATTGAAGAAAGGCAACATTTCATTTCAACCACCATAATCATCAAATTTTTATATAGTAGTACGGTAGTTAGTACTAGAGGTAACTCTTGTATAGAATGGAGTATTTATAAATACTTCACAATGTTATTGCCTTCCCATCTCAAATGCATTTACCTCATCTCAAAATGTAAAAAGGTAGGTGTGTCTATCTTTCAAGATGAACTAGGGAGGAGATGTTGCTACTTCCTCAACTCAATGTACTCTTTTGGAGATGAATAACATGCGATGTTTGTTTTGACAAAAAAAACTCCTTGAAAAAAGGGTATTACGGCCTTTTAGTTCCTAATTAGAATTACTTCATCTTCTTTCTTTCACTGATCACCATCTTCGACATACATAACTCATCTACAAATTTCAAATAAGGTGCATCTTTTTCTTTCATGTTACTTTTTACAAGTGTTCTGTTAATACCATACCTTTTATTCATTCCTTCCAACTATTTCTTTATATAGGGTAGTTGGATTATGTTTTGAAATTTTAATGTAACTGATTAATCTGGACAATATTTTATGATACTAAAAAGCTAAAAGGTGGACTAAGTTTTTGGGACGCCGAAGTAGGAAGAAAATTTAATTAGTTGTCATCTTCATCATGGCTCCTAACTGGTGTAATTAATAATTTTTATTATGTTTCTTGATTTGTTTTTTGTGTAAAGAATATTTTTGTTTATGAATATCTTTTGCACGATCCGGTTTATCATTTGATCATATGATTCTTGATCTTTGTTACAAAAATTATAATGCTCTCTTTGCTATTTTTTCCAGTAATCAAATATATAAATGACATTTTTTCCAAGGGCACGTTCAATACTTGTGATATAAATTATAAGAAATTATTTGAATTGCATTAAAAAAGTAGATCGAACCTAAATCATTTTTCCTTTATTGTTAAAATTATTCTTAGAAACTGCTGAATCTTTTGCTCAGCATTGTTTATAGAAGTCATCAAACTATTTTCTTAATATATTGTGTAATTACTCAAATATATATGTTGTTTTTTTGTGTTTCTATTTTGTTAACTTTATTTGTTTACTCTTTGAAATGGTGTAGCTTCAACACTAATGGTTAATGGTGCCAAAAATATATTGTTGTCGAATATATGTTATCTTTAATTTTCTCCTATTGATTTTTGCTACTAATCAAATTGGTCTCCTCTTCTTCTTATTAGAATTCTTTTCTTCTCCTTATTAACCTTTTTTTATTTTCTGGCCTCCAAATAATTGTGGAAGGTGCAGACTTTAATTGGAGCAAACTTTTGGCATTTCATGTAGCTACATTTTTACACATTCTGAATCCTCTTCAAAATAGCGATTTTCACCTGAAATTAGACTTCACGAGAAATAAATTATTTTTCTATAGTATACTTGTTTGATCCAAAATTTGGATTTAGGTTTAAACAATTAGATTTAATAAAATAGAATCAATCTTAGCTAACATTAATATCCAAAAGATATGTTAACTTAATATCCAAAAGATATGTTAACTGATTTTGTGGTTAGGCAATATGTATATTATCCGAATGACAGTAAATGTGGACAAAATTAATAATATTCAATGACCCAAAAATAGGGGGATATAGTTAAATAATAATAAATAACAATGAATGACATTTAAGTAAATAACAACGTGTGAGTCACCCAAAAAGGGGTGAGATCTATCGATATTCCTTCTGACAATGTGTGATGACCCGATAGGTCATCTTATGTTTTATAACCTAATTTTGCGCTTTGAAGCCTTAAATACCTCATCTTAACCCTTCTCGATTTGCGTGTGCAATTCGGATATTTTTCCGGAAAGCTTTTATGTTAAAAAGTGAGAAAATATGAAATTTTTGTCTTAAGATCCATTTGAGTTGACTTCGGTCAACGTTTTAAGCAAACGGACCCGAATTCATATTTTGACGGTTCCGATGGGTCCGTATCGTGATTTGGGACTTGGGCGTATGCCCAGAATCGAATTCGAAAGTCCCTAACTCGAGTTATCGCACTTTGTTAAAATTTAAAAGTTAAAGACTTAATGATTTTGAAATGTTTGACCAATGTCTGACTTTTTGGATATGGGGTTCGTATTTTGGTTCTGGAACCTGGTATAGGTCCAATACTATATTTATGACTTGTCTGTCAAATTTGATGAGAAACGGAGTTGGTTTGACGTGATTCAGATGTCCGGTTGTGAAAATAGAAGTTTCAAAATTTTCTTGAAAATTTCATTTGATTTGGAGTTCAATTCGTAGTTCTAGGTGTTATTTTGGCGATTTGATCGCGCGAGCAAGTTCGTATGATAATTTTAGACTTGTGTGCATGTTTGGTTTGGAGTCCCGAGGGTTCGGATGAGTTTCGGATAGGCTACAGAGTAGTTTGGACTTAGAAAACTCAGCTGGTTCTGCAATTTCTAGTAACTTGTGTCTGATCTCGCAATTGCGAGATCAATGTTCGCATTTGCGAACATTCCCCAATCCTGACAGTCTCGCATTTGCGAAGAGTACCTGGGTCAGCATGAGTTCGCATTTGCAATCAAGAGGTCCCAATTACGGGGAGGCCAGAGTTCGCATTTGCGAACAATATTTCGCATTTGCGAAGTGGGGCTCAGGCAGGCTTGGTCGCATTTGCGATCAATTTGATCGCAAATGCGGAAGATCAATGTTCGCATTTGCGAACAAGTCATCGCAAATGCGATGAAAGTAGAGATGTAAAAGGTCTTCGCATTTGTGATAGATTCTTTGCATTTGTGGGGTTCGCAAATACGACATCTGCAACTGATCAAAATGGGACTTAGACGGGATTTTGGCTCATTCTCTCAAATTCTCAAAACAAGACACCCTAGAGGCGATTTTTCAAAGATTCTTCCCCAAATCATTGGCAAGTGATTCTAAACTAGTTTCTTTCAATCTTTCACTACATTTCCTAAGATTTCAACTAAAAATCTTGTATTTTCATGGTGGAAATTTGGGGTTTTGGGTAGAATTAGGGATTTTTATAAAATGGGGATTGAGACCTCAAATTGAGGTCGGATTCCAAAATAAATTACATAACCGGGCTCGTGAGTGAATGTGTGTTCATATTTTGTGATTTTTATTCAATTCCTAGATGTGTGGTCCGGGGAGGCTTTTTGGGGCGATTTTTTAATTTCTTGCTTTAGCTTTGACACTAAATAGATTAATTTCTTATAGTTGTATTTATGGTATGTAATTGATTCTGGCTAGATTTGGGCCATTCAGAGTTAGATATGCGTGAAAAAGGCATTATTACCGATTGATTGAGCTTGGTTCGAGGTAAGTGGCTTGCCTAAACTTATGTGGGAGAAATTCCCTTAGGATTTGGTACTGTTGTGAAATGTGAGCATCGTGTACGTGAGGTGACGAGTACGTACACGGGCTATTTATTGTAAAACCCGATTTATTTTACCGAGTAGCAACCTGTTTTTTCTTTAATTTGAGTTATACCGTTTAAATGAGTATTAGTCTGCTTTCATTCTTAATTGAGCTATTCCAATATGTGTAGTTATCATGTTTAGTCTAATATCGCATGTCTACGTGCTTTAACTGCTTATTTGAAGTCTGTGAAGCATGCCTAGTTGATTTCCTGGTTTTTTTATTCTTTATCAATATTTATCAGTTTGAGCTGTGTGTTAAATTTTGAGACTATGAGGCGATTCCTCGGGAGTTCTCCCTGCACATTTACTTTTGAGACTGCGAGGCGATTCCTCGAGAGTTCTCCCTGCACATTTACTTTTGAGACTCCGAGGCGGTACCTCGAGAGTTCTCCCTGCATATTTACTTTTGAGACTACGAGACGGTACCTCGGGAGTTCTCCCTGTATAATTACTTTTTAAACTACAAAGCGGTACCTCGGGAGTTCTCCCTGTATATTTATTTTGGGACTACAAGGCGGTATCTCGGGAGATCCCCTGCTGTTTACCCATGTATGTTGTATTGTTGCCTTGCTGCGTTTCCTTTTGTTAAATTCTAGTCTCTTATTATACTGTATATTCTCCTGCCTTATTTATTATTTACCAGTGGGCCTAACCTGACCTCGTCACTACTCGACCGAGGTTAGGCTTGGCACTTACTGGGTACCATTGTGGTGTACTCATGCTACTCTTCTGCACATGTTTTCGTGTGCAGATCCAGATTCATCATACCAGCCTCGCTATTAGTTGTGCATTTGCTGCTCTTCCGGAGACTTCAAGGTACGTCTGCTCGCGTCCGCAGACCTAGGAGTCCCCCTCTATCCTCCCCTATGTCAAACACTTCCTGTATTCCTTTTATTAGACTCTGGTATGTAGAGATGCTATTTTTCTTCTGTAACTTGTGACTTATGATGTTTCGGGTTTTGGGAAGACTGTGTATTTATAGAGTATTGGTTATTGTACATGCCGGGTGGCATTATTACTAGTTATTCAGTTATCCACTCCTGTTAGTTGCCAAATTTTACTTTCATTTTATTATTTTCCCCAATTTGTTAGGCTTACCTAGTCGTAGAGCCTAGGTGCCGTCACGACGTTATATAGAGGGAGTTTGGGTCGTGACACAATGATGAATGATAGATGAGCCTTCGAATGTTCGGGCTATTCTTGGATCAAGTGGAAAAGTTAGGCAAGAATCTTAGGAAAAAAGTATTTGTTGTATGTTTGCAATAAAGCCAGATTCTCTATAGAAAGTTAATGTGTTTTTCTTACAAGTGAATATGTCATGTCCCCTATCCTTGTGTCTCTTTCTATTTATACGGAACATATACCTAAAAACCCTAATAATACAAGTACATAGAATATCCACTAGAATATTCTCTTTTGATATCTTATCCTAAAACTAGTCGTTATTCACTCTGTCTATGATGAGTGCTCGACCTCGGCCCTGATTTTCGCTCACTCCTCGACCTTGATCTTCAACAACTTCATCGGCTTTGCCCTTCACCTTTTAAGGGACCACTTCAACCTCCGGCAGACCTTTGTCGAAGTCGTACTAGTGACACGTGGCAGCCCATGAGGGCATTCTTAATGGCAATACGGTTTAATCATGTCAAAGGTAAGTTTTGGCCCATACAATACTTCAAAATTAGATTAGGTGTTGGACGCATTGTATATTGACGTCCTACATATATGAAGCAAAATTATCTTCAAAAATTTGCATTTGTATCTCCTATAAAGCGCTTTTTGTAAATATTTTCGATGCATGATGTACAATGGACGAGTCAAAGAGTCAAAATGCTACATAAGTTTATGTTGGTTTGTGCTTATATGTATACATTGTATCTATCTAAATAAATATAGCTAATCGTTTTTGTTCAACAATTAAGTTAATTTGACCTTGTATTTTTTATTTTAACACTTCATGCATCTTATCACGCATATCTTTTAATATTATTTTATATTAATTTAAAAGTTTGTAGTGATTAACATGGAGTATACGTGCAACGCACGTGTTCAAGAAACTAGTAAGTTAACAAGCCTTAGACCCTAGTGATACGCTTTAAACCCATAAGGACCTAGGCCCAGAGCGGACAATATCACTAGCGGGCTAAGCTGTTACAACTATGTACCACATGTACATTATAATAAAACTATTTAGCAATAAATATTAATAGATAAATATACATGGTAAAATTGTATTGTTATTCACACTTGAATCAATCAAGTCCATAAGGTTTAATTAATTGAAATCTGTGGATCGGTGAATTGGCATTGGTGCTGTCAAACATAATTTGTGTAAGCATTTGCCATTAACCAAATAACTCATTAGTTTTATAATATTTGGTTACGAGTAAAAGGATAAAGAAGGAAAATTTGATATATCTCAAACCTTTGTTCTGCAATAGTTTTCTTTAACAATTTTCTAAGCCCTAAAACTGGCACTTCATCCTCAAATAATTTCAATAAATGACTTCGTTGCTCCTTTATGATCCTATAATTGGATGTAATCCAACTTATCATGCTAATATCTTATCAGCGTATAAAGCTAAAGCCTTAGATCACATTCTATTCGGCAAGATTTTCAAAGGCATACACATTTCAATAACAAATCATAAATCAAATTTGCACATAAATATAATCAAATTAAAATCCAAAAGTAAAGGAACAAAAATCAATCAAAAAATTTGTCGCTCAATAGTTACCAAGCATTTTTTTGAAACTTGGCAGTGCAACAGTCTAAATTCTAACTCCAAATAAAAATATTAATCAATAATAAACTGGTGCAATATCATAAAGGTCTTGAGGGTAAAAGAAAAATCAAATTTATCAGGGATAACCAGTGATGCTTGCAGATGCGGACCTATGTTTAATCTTAAGGGATTATCGGATCCCGTAAACTTTGGCAAAAATCTTATATATACGTATGTGTATACTTTGAAAATGGTTAATTTAAATTACTAGTCACCTTGAACACTAAAGGTCTTTAGAAAGCACTGATTGAACAAAACAATGGTGCCCCGGCGCATCAAAATTCTGGGTCCGCCTCTGAATGCTGGTAGGTAGTAGAAAAGATTATTGTGTACATTATTATTTGCACATATGGCAAAAGGGAGGAATATAGACCATGAAGTCGTTATGTTAGTGGGTACAGAGGGTTTGGAGTTATATAAACTTAGGAGACAAAGTCTAACTCAATTCTAAAAGTTAACTTATGAAGTAAGGATTGCCTAAAACAATATAACTAGATAAATTGCCCCCACCCAACCGATGTGCGACTCTAACAATGAATTTCACAAAAACCAAAATGGGTTTCTTCTTAATCTTTCCACCATCAATTTTGTTTTTCAAAAAATACTTAAAAGCTAATTGATGAAAAGCAAGGCATATCTGCTCGACATTCATCTATCTAATCACCGAGAAAAGAAAGGAACACTCAAAAGTTAAAAGCCTATATTAAGTTTTGGAACCTACCAGCTATGTTCATTTATAAGTAACTTATTATAAAAATTAGTCAATTTATAAAATATTATTAATATTAGTCAAATGTTACTAATATTAGCCAATTAGCTATTTGTAACCAAAATAGGTTAATGTTTTGCTCTCTTTTGAGTGGGTGTTATTAGAATAGAATGGGTACATTTTAAGGAGTTTGAATATCAGTTTTGGGATAATTTGATGGAGTTTTGAGGTGGTTTGAATTGAAAATTCGAAATAGGAGATGAACATAAAAAAAAAATATGTATATTACACTATGTATCATTTATGTATCACATATGCATCATATTTGCATTAAATATGTATCACATGTATATCTTTGTGTGTGATACATGCGTGATACATGTTTGATACATGTATCGCATAAGTATTTTTTTTAACTCGATTTTAACTACGAATTTTGATACCAAATCAGTCCAAATCGCCTCCAAGCTTCCTCAAATTTTGTATATTGACTCATCTATATGTTTTCAATGAATTTCAACTATACCCATGGAAAAAGATCCTTTTTTGAAATCTTGTATATATTTTTTTTTGTATTTTATTGTTTGCTACCTCATCCATGAATTTCCTTTCCATCTTGCATTTAATGTCGCTGATCACGCTTAAAAATATGGAAGGAGATATTTGCGTGTGATTCTCGAAGAGAAAGAACCTTATTTATTTAGATTTTTAATTTTTATATGTGCTTGGCTAATTTTGATAAGTCTATAATTAATGGCTAGTGGTTGGTAAATTAGGACTTATTTGGGACATTTATATAAAATCCCTTTATTTTTTCAAGTATGAACAATAAGCCGCGATCATGAAAAAATTAAAGGAACAGTTCTTTATAGATCTCTGTCCACTTAATTGTAAAAATTGTTATTCAGCAGACTGAAAGTTGAGGCATTGATCGATAAATCACTTTTTAAGTGTAAAATGGCCAACTTGTCGAGCAGTCTATCCTTTGCATTATTGGCCCTTTTTTAACCGTAACGTCGTCGTGACTCGTGAGCACAACATATTGAAAAGCACAGCATATTGGAGGCTATTGTTTAAAAATTACTGATCTCCCATTTCATTTTATTTGAACTTGTTTGATTCAGCACAGAGTTTAACGGAAAAAAAAAAAGACTGCTAGTACTGCTAGTAAAACTTATGTTCTTAAACAAGTCATGAGATTTATGTGGTGATTAAATCACAGATTAAAAAAGAAAAGAGTCACATAAGATGGAAAAGAGGAAGTGTATCTTTTTCGATTATGGTTTTGCAGACTCTTTGTTTCTTTTTTTGCATCATATTGCAAAGGAGGATTTTTCATGGGCAGATAACATATAGGAGAATGTATTGGCCAACGTTTAAAAATTGCTATTTTTCCAATTTTCTTGTATAATTAATGCAGATTGTGTTGGCTAACCTTTAAAAATTGCATCTTTTCAGATTTATCTTATATGCTTACTGCATATTCTCCTATTTCATTAGAGTACTGCAGGTTAAACCACCAAGAAATATTTCCTTCAACTATGAATGTTATTAAAGTTTCTGACTCTCTCCAAAATCTCAACTATGAATGTTATTAAAGTTTCTGACTCTCTCCAAAATCTCAGAGCACACAGTAAAATGATACAAAAATGAAATACTTGCACAGCTATCAAAGCAAAGAATACTAACTCAATTTGAGAAGACCAAGATTGACGACAGAATGTGCAGTTAGCCTCTGAAACTGTAAAATCTCGAAGTAGTAGGAAGTTAGTGGCTCTTATCATGCCATCTATCTATTCAAAGCTCCAATAATCTAACAACATCAAAGTTTGAAAGCCCGAGTAGATCATAATTTCAGCTGCTTTTTACGTTTTTTCGCCATTCCATTTGAAGACTCCTCTAGTTTCTGGCAAAAACCACATTCAGGACTAACATGGAAGGCAAAAGATAAACGATAGAAGATATGTATACTGATAGAATACCTTGTGCTGTTTCTCCTTCTTCAACTTCTTCTTCCTCTTCTTGTTTTTCTTACTTTTCTTTGAGACGGATATTTTTATATTTTCTTCTTCTTCAGCAGATCCCTGAAAAAGATTGTGCCAACTTAGTCAGGCTTGAATACTTAATAGATCTTTGACTTGCAAAAAATCTTAATAGAAATCACAAATCGAAAACCTCAGAATCACCAAAAGAATCCACATGCTGAACAGTTCTTCCTGTGCTTGATGGCCCACCTGTTCCATTTCCAAATTGTAAGAGAGTAATTGTGCTCTATCACAATATCCAAATTTTATACCAACTAAAAAGGCATGCAAATGAATGGCACTTCTATAAGATGAATACTATCACCTCATTTATTGACAGGTAATGAGCAACTTCATATACCATTACAAACTAAAATCATATTCATATTATTTATTGGTTAGGTTCAAGCAACAAACCTCAAAATGATCTTCAGTTTGAAAAGCCTAATCAAGTAACAAAACTTTTGAACTGAAAAATTCTGTTGAAATACAGAGCAACATGTAACATGTAGAATCTACTTTGACTGGCTGCATGTGGCTTTAATGTTGGTTTTCAGTATCCAAATATTATTTTGTTAAGTTTGGAGTTGAGATGAATTTCAAATCTAACTTACAATTTTATAGGGATTCAAATGCCACTTCTGTAAGATAAAAATCCTTAGAACTGTATGTCTATTGGACTGCCTTCTAAAGGAGGTCCGGTACTATTCAACCAGAAAGAGACTTAAAATGGTGTATTTGCACAAAAGATTGTCATCTGGGGAAAAAAATTGAATTCAAATGCTTTTTTTATTAACTTTGACTTCCAATGTTTCTTCAATTAGATCATGTAACCCATTTAACAAAAAGCACCCGTTACGATCACAAAGTTTTCCACAAACTAATCAAAGTTGTGAAATCACATGTTTATTATTTTGGGAGAGTACTAAGTTTGAAGTTTATGTCAGCTTTTGGAAAATAAATGGCACTTAGTGACTAGCAGAAAGATAGTATATACTGTACCACAGCTTCAAACTGAATCCCAAACAACGATCAGACACAACCCCAAAGTAAGATAAATCAAATGCTAATTTATCAGCATTAAATTAGTTGCCCTGCTTTCTATTTCAAGTTTTTCTCACCAAAAATTTGTTTATTACTAAAATAAGGACATGAAGTTTACGGCATCATTTTGCAAACCAACTTGGGAACTTAGTCAGCCGAAATACTGCATGCACTAACAGTGACGAACCCAGGATTTTGTGCAAGCGGGTTCAATTTTAGAAGTACATAACTTTAGTCGTAAAATAGTAGTTGTCAAGTGGGTTCAAATAAAATATTTATACAAAATTTATACAGCTTTAATCCTAATTTATACATATATGAATGTGTATTATTTTTTGATAGTTGAACCCGCTTGACATCACGTGCGTCCGCCACTGTTCTCAGACCCTGCATAAATGCCGGATAAACATAGCTAGACTACACGCAACAGAACTAAAAGATCTAGTTATATATACAGAATCTACTTTCTCCAAGTTGAGCGATTGTATTGTCCAGCTACCTAAAACTGAATTATTTACTGCAGAAGGAGATACGCGATGTAATCAGCAATTCACTAAAAGTAATGGATATTCAATCTTAACAGAATCATGAAAAACTCAAAAGGGTATTCAAGGTCTGTAGCACAGTTGAACTGATAAAGAAACCAGCAGAAAATTTTCAGCGCTCAAATGGGAGTAAGAAATGGTGGGAAGAAAAATAGTACTAGTAGACAGCAGTACTGGAAAAACCCCATTAACCCAAACTTGGATCCCGTGTCATTGTGCATAACTTAATATGTAGAAACCATGTAAAACACAAAAGGGTATTCAAGTGTAGCACAATTAATGTGATTAAGAAACCAGCAGAAAATATCAAGTTAAAAAGCAAAAGGGAGCAGCAGTAATGATTAATAAAAAAGAGCAGACGTAAACAGCAGTACTAATTGTCATTGTGCATCATCTAAAGGGCAGCCCGGTGCATTAAGCTCCCGCTATGAGCAGGCTCCAAAGAAGGGCCGCACCAAATTGGGTTTTACATATGCAGCCTTACCTTGCATTTCTGCAAGAAGCTGTTTCCGAGGCTTAAACATGTGACCTCCTGGTCTCACGGCGGTAACTTTTACCGTTGCGCCAAGGTTCCCCTTCTCCTAGTGCATCATTTGATCTTTAAAATCATGTACAACTTTGTTATCAAAAAGCAATTCAAGATTCTGTGGCACAGTTAAATATACAAGCAAACCACCAAAACAAGTGATCAAAAGGGAGTGCGAAGTGATGATTGAATAAAAAAGAGTTGAAGCAGATATCATTACTGGACAGTCATAGTGCATAATTTAATATTAAGAATTCATGTAAAACTCAAAGGATAATCAAGATCATGTAGCACAATTGAAGTGGTAAAGAAACCAGAACAAAAAATATCAAGTGATCAAATGGGTATGACAAGCGATGATAGAACGAAAAAAGATAAAGTAAATAGCATTGCCAATTTCATAGCGCATACTTAATCACAATAAATCAAGTAAAAACTCAAAGGGAATTCAAGATTCACTAGCACAGCTAGAGAAGCATAATAAACCAGCAAAATATTTGAAATGATCAGTCCAAGAAGTGGTGGCCTAATTGGAAAAAAAAAATAGTAGTACTGGATTGAACAGTGTGTTTAGCATTTTGGACGGCGAGTTCAATGAGACGGGGATCAAGAGAGGCCAAGCTATTAGGGTCCTGCAATTTCCTCTCAAGGAATTTGGCTAAAGCTGCTGCCTTGTTAGTCTTCATGGGTCCTCCAGGGTGAGCCAGCCTGCAACCCCCATATACCAAATTAATCAATCAATCAACTCCACCTCACTCACAAACTAGTTGGGATAGGCTATCTATTATTAATCGCCTATATAGAGACCGATGTACTAGATAAGCTATGTGTTTGCCGAACCCACTAACTTTACTAATTTACTAAATAGGAATAAATATTAAATTTCGAATCCAGTTACGGTGATATCCCAAACCCATAAAATTCAAATTCTGGATTCTCGTGTGGCCTATATTTATTCCTCTCTATGACCATATCTACATACATCTACTATATGCCTCAATCCCAAAAAATGTTGGGATCAACTGTTCAATTTCTGAATATCAAGTCTGCTATATAACCATTTACTCAGTAATCATTATTCATACAGAGATATTAGCGTCCTGGGGATCCGGGCCTTTTTTTTAAATTTAATTTTTGGCTTTATTATACCTGGGCTGAGGACGAGAAGAAGAGGGAGCAGAAGGGAGCGGCGCGAATTTGCTTCCCCGAAGTGCCTTTTTCTCTTCTTCAGTCAGTTCCATATTTCTCTATATTCTTCTCTCCAACTTCGCCGGAGCAAAATTTCTTTATAAGCAAGTAGGGCACAACGCCGGCGAAGTAACTTTTCTTTCTTCCCCCAGCAAAAAAAGACACCAGTTCTACCTATTATATGACGTCGTTTTTGTGCTCCGGATTTTTTACACAAAATAGCCAGTTATTGTGTAGAAATGACACCAGATAGCTATTCTAAAGGGCCGCTATTTAGGAATTAGCCAGTGCATTGTGAATTTCAGTTTTTCAGTTTAAATATTTTTAGTTTAAAATTTCAGGACAAAATAAGTATTAGTTAATCCCTAAATAGCATCCCTAAAAATGACTATATGTGCACTTGGCCCAGTTATTGTGGACATTGATTATAACAAGATTATACACAACCGCTATTTAGGTTAGTGTTTCTATCCTGCCTTATAATTAAAAGATAATTATAATTAAAAGGGAATATTTGCAGCAATAATCACTCTTAATGTTATTATTTAAAACATAACCACCGTTAAAAAATTAAGGCAGAATGAGCTAGGAGACACTTGTACTTGTTTTGAATTGTCATCTCGGTCCCTACACTTCATAAAGTTTTATCCAGACACCTCAACTTAATCAAAACAAGACTTTTAAACCCCTTCGGATTCATGTAATGCTCACTTACTTGATGTGGATGACAAATCAGCATCCACATCAACCAAAATAATATTATTTAACAAAATTTTAATTTCATAAATAAAAATAAATTAAAAAAAGCAAAAAATTAAAATTAAAGAAAAATCCCTCCTCCCTTCTTCAAACCCACCCACTCAACCTTCTTAAAAGAATAACGCCACCTGCCATGGCTCCTCCACCATGAGTACCACCACCTCCAATATCGATTCTTCTTTCTTATAATCTAACATTCACTTCACTTTTAAAGAAAGTTATCTATCCATGAAAAATCCTTTTGAAAAATACATGAGCAGAGAATTAATTCTTTTGAATTTTGACTTATTCCTCTACCCTAATTTGGAAGGGCTGTGAAAAAATTTGAAAGCTTAGACCACCGGAAAAAATGGAGGAGCCATAGAGAATAGGAAGATGACATAATGAAAGAAGAAATACACACCAAAGAGAAAATCTAATGGAAGAAGGGATGAAGAAAGATGAAGAAAAAGGGAAAGAAGAAGAAGAATAGGAGGGGGAGGGGTGCGGTAGAACCAAGGGGGAGGGGATAAGAAGAAGAAGAAGAAGAAGAAGAAGAAGAAGAAGAAGAAGAAGAAGAAGAGAAGAGGCGGGGGTGGCAGAACGAAGGGGGAGGGTAGATATGAAGAAGAATAGAGAAGGGTGGAGGGGAACTATGCTAGTATTTCTTTTATTTTTTTATATTTTATTTATTTATTAATAAAGAAAAATCATCAACTCACGCATCGTGCATCGAATGCGCGTGTAAGTCACTCATTTTGTCCACTTCAGCCATACTAATGCCACATAAGCTTGGTCAACGGTCAGAAGGGTTTAAAAGTTTTATTTTGATCAAGTTGAGGTATGTGGATGAAACTTTATGAAGTATAGGGACATGGATGATAATCTGAAACTAGTACAAGTGTCTCCCAAGCTATTCCATCAAAAATTAATACAACTTTAGTCCACCATCTAACGCACCGCTCATCACTCCCTCTTCCATTCTCAAAGCAGAACTCAACTGGACCAAGAATAACATTTGCATGCTTTTATATATAACTAGTGAACGTGAATCGGAGTCCGAAATCAAAGTAGAGTGAAACTTTTTCAAAAGAACTAGAATAATACCAAAAAAATGATAAAAACTAAAGTAGCTTTAGCGCATGGTATACCGTATACATACGCTACACAAGCCTTGCCTAACGTACCAGGCTAACGGCCGTTCGCCCATTTTTATTTTTATTTTTGGGGTGAAATAACGTAACGCATGTTTACCAATTTTTTTGTGCAAACAAAGCAAATTTTCACGTTTTGCTTCAATCTGTATGTTTGCACCTAATGCTGATATTATAAAGAAACTTCATTGAATATTTCCTTTCTTCCTTGAATCATATGCTGCTTGCTTTACCTTTTTGTCCTCTCCTTAGGCTAAGAATGTCTTTCCATATATCTTAATCTTTCTCTTTTCTAAAATTATATAATAAAAAAATAGACAAGATTATTCTATACTAGACCCCCTAAAGTTACCGACACGGAACCAAAATGATGTAAAATTAGATTCAACACACAAAAAATAGGTAGAAAAAAAAAAGTTGTTGACAACATATAGCGCATGTAAATGCGCTATACCTTAATGGTCAGAACTTCGTTAAAGTATAGCGCATGAAATACATATGCTATATCTGAACGTGAAAAGTCGGTCAAATTATTTTAATTGACTCGGTATAGCGCATGAATTACATGCGCTATACCTGAACGTGAAAAGTCGGTCAAATTATTTTAATTGACTCGGTATAGCGAATGAATTACATGCGCTATACCTGAACGTGAATAGGCGGTCAAGTATTACATGCGCTATAAATATTTAAATATAGCCATCTTCTTCCTTGACAGAAACAAAATAGAAACGATCCCCCCTCCCCATTTTTTAAAGCAAAACTCCATTGGAACCCACAATCTTCCCCGAAATCTTGTGTCGTTCATATTTTATCGATCAAAACCCGATTCAAGGCTGCCCACCTACGAACTCACTCATAAGGAAACTCATCAAGTAGGTCTTTCGAATCTTTCAAGTACTGGCGAAACTTTAATTAAAGACCTTCCAGTGCCCTTTCGTTTGGTCCCTTCGTGGAGTGGAACTCGCTTAGTGCTCAATTCGGTAGTTAAAGCGGCATATTTACTCCGTTCAAAAATATTCAAAAATAAGTATTTCGAAACACTCTTTTAGTATAAGTTTTATAATATAATATATATTTGTGTAATTGGTTGGTAGTAATGTATTGCATGATTTTGTGCTTATTTTGTATTTTTTTTATCCGAATTAATTTAATGTTTGGGAATTTTGTGTGAAAATTATTTATTATACTTTTGTTATATAGTTGTTGAATATTTTATGTTAGTTATTGATTATTTTAATAATTGTACAACAATAATATGTGCATGTAATATTATTTAGTGCCCTTTAGTGATGTCCTTTAATATAGTAGAACTATAAATACGTTATAATTTATGTTAATTGATGTTATTTAGTGCCCTTTAGAGTGATGTGCCTTTAGTGTTATTTAGTGCCCTTTAGTGTGCCTTTAATGCTCTTTAGTATTCTTTAGTGTAGAACAATAACTATGTGTCGTCATTAACGTAGCCGGTTAGAGTAATCAACTATGGATCAAATATTAATCAATTATTAATCATATAATAAACATATTATCGTATATGAATCATAAAATAATTAGTTGTCAGTATAAAAGAGACTCTACCATATTTTTACGTAAAATATAACAAATTAACAAACAAATCGTTACGAACGAAATAAATAATTCATAATAGTTTATATAAAAATAATTATTAAAACTTTAAAAATTATATCGATTAGTTAAATAAATTAAGTATTTAGTATTATCTTAATGACGAATAAAATTGTTAAAAAAGTGACAGTACATAAAAGAGACTGTGCCGTATATTTTTGGTAAAATGGAACAAATTAACATATAAATTGTTACGAACGCAATAAATACTTAATAGTACTTTATATAAAAATAATTATTATGATAAAAAGTTTTTTAAAAAATAAACATTTAGTATTCTTATAACGAGGAATAAATATGATAAAAATTTGACATTACAAATAAAATTCTACCGAATTTTAGTTGTAAAATCCTAAAAACTAACATATAAATAAATACTTTATATCAAATTAAGTGATAATATAAAAACTTATGAATTAAATAATAATATAGAAAATATCGCAAGATATTTCGAGACGTTAAACGATTAAAGAGAATAATATTTTAATTAATATTATTCAATTTACAGACATCATCATAGATTGTTCGTCTGTGCATCCTGGACATGTTTCTCGAGAGCTACTTTTTCTCCAGGCGGGCAATAGTTCATCACACATCTGGGATGGAGAGTTTCTTAGCCGGAACTTCCAGCCGAGACATATTGAAGATTTTTGGGAGTTTATTAGGAACCACCTACTTCATCCTTGTATAGTTGTGTGCCTTCAGCGGACTGGTTTTTACCAGATTGTAGAGGTCAGCTGGTTGCAGTTCGATTGGACCTTGATCACAGCTCTTATTGAGCGGTGGAGACCTGAGACTCATACATTTCATTTGCCTATCGGCTATGCGACCATCACGCTAGAGGATGCGGAGATATTATTCGGGTTACCCGTTGATGGTTTTGCTGTCCACTACCCCCTACTCTTAGGGAGAATAAGAGGCACGACTATCTATAGATGTTGCAGAGGCTCACTGGATTCCAGCCGGCAGAGTAGAGTGGTATCACTAGCGTTAGTCGATTGCAGCTATCGCCTGTTACGCAGCATCTGGAGGTGTTGCATGAGCAGATCACGGATGAGTCACCACTTGAGGCTATTGAGCGATAGTCGAAGCTATTAATCTTGACGATATTTGGTAGAATTCTTTTCCTGAACTCTTCGGGAAACCTTGTGAGCCTACGGTTCTTGCATCATCTGGAGCGCTTAGATCATTTACCCATGTACAGCTGGGGTGGAGCCGTTCTAGCGTACCTTTATAGGTAGTTGTGCAGGGCGTTGATGGGTCATATGAGAGACGTCACTAGATTTATTTCGCTACTGCAAGTGAAAACATTATCAGTTCTTTTCATGATTATCATAGATATAGTAAAAATTACTCAAATTTACATCCATAATCAATATTAGGTTTGGGCTTGGATAGATTCTTGCAGATGCATCCCCCTCCTTGACCGCTAGCTCCAGATGCACCACCTCCTCCGTTTCTACCACGTGCTAGTAGGTGGGTAGATAGGCGAGGTCGCGCCCGCGACGTCAAGGCTCGACATTATCTCCCTTATTACAGGAATCAGTTGGATCTACTTGAAGATGCTCAAGTAAATATTTGACTAAGTTTGTTTGATAGTTCTTGATTTGTCTTGCGTTCACTCACTATATTTTCATTTAATAAATAGTTCATATGGAGGTCATATAGAACGAGCTCATTGCCGGTTTTGTAAATTATTGCTCACATAGTCGAGTTGTGTGGATGTCTGAGGTCCCATTGATATGTCTCGATATAGCTGAGCATCATCTGACCGGAAGAGTCCTGGGATAGTTTGGTCGCCTACATCTTATACTTGCTCCTCCCAATTGGCATGCCACACATTACGAGCGGGATGATCGCAGTAGAGTTGATGTAATGACCCAGCCGGTCGTTTTGAGTGTATTAGCCCCGATCCCCTATTTACTATTTTTCCCGTATATGTTTCTGTTTATGTGACTTTCCGGGAGGTCTTGTTTTTGGTTTCAGAGTGATTTGGGACACTTAGTTCCTAAAACAGAAGCTTAAGTCTTAGGATTTTGACCGTAGTCAGAATTGTGTGAAGATGACTCCAGAATGGAGTTTTGTAGGTTCCGTTAGCTCCGTTGGGTGATTTTGGACTTAGGAGCGTGTCTGGACTGTGAATTTGAGGTCTGTAGCTAATTTAGGCTTGAAATGGCGAAAGTCGAATTTTTGAAAAGTTTGACCGGGGGGTTGACTTTTTGATATCGGGGTCGGATTCCAATTCCAGAAATTGGAGTAAGTCTGTAATGTTGAATATGACTTGTGTGTAAAATTTGAGGTCAAACGGTCGTGGTTTGGTAGGTTTCGGCGTCGTTTGTGGAATTTAAAAGTTTAGAAGTTCATTAGGCTTGAATCCAGGTATAATTCATGTTTTTGTTATTGTATGACGTGTTTTGAGGGCTCGACTAAGTTCGTACGGTATTTTAGGAGTTTTTGGTATATTTGGTTGAGGTCCTAGGGGCCTCGGGTGCGTTTTGGATGCTTAACGGATCGAAATTAGGACTTGTGCAATTACTGAGTTTCTGGTGTTTTGCACCTGCGAGTGGGGAACCACAGGTGCGGACACGCACGTGCGTTAGGCCAAGCGCAGAAGCGGGGGTTGAGGATATGATCAGAGGTCGCAGGTGCGAGGGTATTTTCGCATCTGCGAACCCGCAGATGCGCTTGAAGTTCCGCAGATGCGGAGAGTGAGCTGGAGGGATGAACGCAGAAGCGGACCATTGTTCGCAGGCACGCTCACACAGGTGCGGCCCCTTCATTACAGATGCGGACCCAACCCTTTAAGTCATTTCTGCACCTACGTGGGTAATTCCGCAGGTGCGACAGTGTGTCCGCAGATGCGGAAGGACTGGGCAGAAAATGGGATTTCGAGGGTTTGATTTCCATTTCAATTTTGGGACTTTGCAAGCTCGGTGTGAGGCGATTTTTCGAGGTTTCTTCAAGAAGATTTTAGGGGTAAGTGATTCTAACTCGGATTGGACTATATTTCATGAATCTATCACTATTTTTATCATCTAGTTAGGGATTTGAGTTGTAAATTTGGGGGGAAATGGTAGAAACTTCACAGGCTAAAACTTTGAGTTTTCGAAGGTTATTTGAGGTTGGATTCAAATAATTCTTGTATGGTTGGACTCGTTAGTGGATGGGTGTTCATATTTTGTGACTTTTGTCGGATTTCGAGACGTGGGGCCGAGAGCCGATTTGAGCCTAATTCGGATTTTGGCTTATAGTTTCGTGTTTTTCTTGTGGAATTGATTCTTTTAGCCTATATTGATTATATCGTACTGCTTATGGCTAGATTCGGGGCATTTGGAGATAGATTCGAGGGGCAAAGGCATTGCGGAGTAGGATTTTGTGCGGATTGAGGTAAGTAACAGTTTTAAATCTGGTCCTGAGGGTATAAAACCCTGGATTTTAAAATGATGTGACTATTTTGGAGGTGACGCACATGCTAGGTGACGAGCGTGTGGGCGTGCACCGTGGGGGATTGTGACTTGGTCCGTACCGTGAGACTGTAAAGTCGAATAACCTATTGTTAATTACCTGTTCTCTCTGTGTTATAGAAATTTGACTGCAAATCATGTTAGAAATCATGCTTAGGCTATGTGATGGTACTGTTAGGACCCGCAGAGGTCGCGTACTTGTTGAAATATTTGCTAATTGCTGCCTTGTACTCAGTCATGATTTTACTTGCGTATCATATCTCAGTCTCTTCTTGATTCTTGTTGATACACTGTGTTATTTTTGTTTGGGCTGATCTTTATGATTTCTGATAGCCCGAGAGACTAGAGAGGTGGATGACTGAGTTAGGGCCTGAGTGCTGAGCTGTGAGCTATATGTGTGTATATGGATCGGGTTGCACGCCGCAACGAGCCTTAGGGTTGTATATATGGAACGGGTTGCACGCCGCAATGAGCCTCAGGGCTGTATATATATATGAATCGGGTTACACGCCGCAACGAGCCTTATGGCTATTTATATGGGATCAGGCTGCATGCCGCAGCGATATAGAGCTTGGGCTGAAGGAGCTCCTCCAGAGTCTGCACACCCCCCAGTGAGCGCAGGTACCTATTGAGTGTGAGTACTGAGGGCTGAGAGCCGAGTGATTGAGATGTGGTGACGAGTTGAGTGACTGTTGCCTTGAGAGGCTGTACTTGCTTTTTCAATTATTGATACATTTAGTTGCTATCTGTCATTGTTGTGAAATTTTTCTGAAAGATTCTATATTCGAATTTCATGCACTGTAATTGTATAAACTGATTTGACTTGAACTGCCGGATTAGAAAGCATGTTTATTCTTTGCTGGAATTATTGAAAATGAACTGTATTTGTATAGCTCATCACTACTTTCTCAGTTACTTATTTATTTCTGTTACTTGCTGATTTGGTTGTACTCATGCTACACCCTGCACTTCATGTGCAGATCCAGGTGTGTTTGATCATGGAGGTCGTTGAGTTCGTGCGTGATCGAGCACCAGAGACTACGAGGTAGCTGCCGGCATCCGCAGACCTTGTCTCTCCTTCCATGTTTTCTTTCTTTTCTATTGATACTTAGATACAGTTTGTATTAGATTGGATATCTAGATGCTCATGACACAGTGACACCCCGATGTCGGGCTATATTTCTGCACTTATGTTTTATTTGGGTTTTTCCCCGTTTTTATGAAAAATTTCGGTTATTTTAAATATCTTAATTCATTTTTGTTAAATTTTGAAAGTGTTTTGGAAAGGTCAGCTTGTCTAGTATCACGATAGGCGCCATCACGATGGGTTAGGTTTTGGGTCGTGACAAGTTGGTATCAGAGCCTAGGTTACATAGGTCTCACGAGTCATGAGAAGGGTTAGTAGAGTCTTGCGGATCGGTACGGAGACGTCTGTACTTATCTTCGAGAGGTTGCCGAACCCTTAGGAAATTTGACATTTTTGAATTCTTGTCGTGCGAATCTTTTGATTCTGGTAACTAAATTTCTTTTTTGTTCTAATTCTCTCACAGATGGTGAGGACGCATACTACGGGGTAGGATGGACAACTACCAGTCCGGGCCGCGAGAGGCCGAGGTCGCGATGGAGGTCGCGGTAGGGGCAGAGGTGCAGCCCGCATGACAGCTGGGGTAGTACATGCAAACCCACTAGTTGCCCCAGTTCAGGAGTAGGCTCCAGTTGTGGACGAGCCTGTGGGACCAGCTCAGGCACCACCCGTGGCCATTGCAATTCCAGGCCTTCAGGAGGCCTTAGCTCAAATTTTGACCTCGTGTACCAGTCTTGCTCAGGCGGTCTCTGTTCTAGCCGCAGCAGCCACTTCTCAGGCCGGGGGAGGCGCTCAGACTCCCGCCGCCCGCATAACAGAGCAGGTAATACAGGGATTCCAGACATCAGGGGCACCACCAGCCCAACCAGTTACCGGTTGTTGCTGCTCAGGATTATGTTATTCCTGCTATGCCTGAGGATGAGCAGCATAGATTGGAGAGGTTTGGGAGGCTCCAGCCTCCATCTTTCAGTAGTGCAGAGGGAGAGGATACACAGGGTTTCTTGGACAGGTGTCAGAGGATACTCCGTACGGCAGGTATTCTGGAGACTAGTGGGGTCTTGTCCACTACTTTTTAGTTCTCTGGGTTGCCTTCAGTTGGTGGGAGGTTTACGAGAGGCGTAGGCCGGTCGGCGCAACACCCCTTACATGGCAGCAGTTCTCTGTTCTTTTCCTGGAGAAGTTCGTGCCTCAGTCCGGTAGAGAGGAGTTGCGCAGGCAGTTCGAGCAGCTTCGTCAGGGTGATATGTCCGTGATGCAGTATGAGATAAGATTTTCTGAGTTGGCCCGTCATGCTATCTGGTTGGTTCCCATAGATAGAGAGAGGATCAGGAGGTTCAAAGATGGCTCACTTTTCAGCTGCGGTGCTACTTTTAAAGAGGTTGTCGACATTGCTCATCAGATTGAGATAGTTCGTAGCCATGAGCGGGTTGAGAGAGAGGCCAAGAGGCCTCGTGGGTAGGGTGGATTTAGCGATGTTCCTTCTGGGGGCAGTTCTACCACTGTATGGGTCGTCCTTTCATACATGCTCAGATGGCTCGCCCAGTTCACCGTGGTGCATCATCTGGCCATGGTTTACACAGTTATCAGCAGGGCCATTCATCTCTCAGTGCCCTCCCGACTCAGAGTTCATCCCGTGCTCCATTGGGTCAGGGCTCATCTATGCCAGGTCTTTCTACCAATTATCCTGGTGCTCGGGGCTCCTTTCAGTCCCCAGCACCAGCACCGGGGAGTTGCTATGAGTGTGGAGAGTTTGGCCACATTAGGAGACATTGTCCCTGCCTTACGGGAGGTCCGGCTTAGCAGAGGAGCTAGTCTATGACATCAGCACCAGTTTCTTCACCACACGCTCAGCCAGCTCAAGGTAGAGCCCAGTCAGCTAGGGGTCGCCCGAGAGGGAGAGGCTGATCAGGGGGCAGCCAGGCCCATTTCTATGCTCTTTCTGCCAGACCAAATGCCATTGCTTCGGATGCTGTGATTACAGGTATTGTCTCAATTTTCTATAGAGATGCCTCTGTATTATTTGACCCTAGTTTCACTTATTCATATGTGTCCTCGTATTTCGCTCATTATCTGGTTATGCCCCGTGAGTCTCTAGTTGCATCTGTTTTTGTATCCACTCAGTGGGTGATACTATTATTGTGGACCGTGTATATCGGTCATGTGTGGTGACTATTGGGAGTCTGGAGACTAGAGTGGACCTCTTGTTGCTTAGTATGGTCGATTTTGACGTGATTTTGGGTATGGATTGGTTGTCTCCATGTCATGTTGTTCTAGATTATCACGATAAGACCATGACGTTAGCGATGCCGAGGTTGCAGAGGGTTTAGTGGAGCGGCTCTATAGACTATGTTCCCAGTAGAATAATTTCATACTTGAAAGCTCAACGGATGGTTGAGAAAGGTTATCTATCTTGTTTGGCCTTTGTGAGGGATGTTAGTGCAGAGACCCCTGCTATTGATTCTGTTCTGGTGGTACGAGATTTCCCGGATGTGTTTCCTGCAGACCTGTCGGGCATGTCGCCCAACAGGGATATTGATTTCGGTATTGATTTGGTGTCGGGCACTCGGCCCATTTCTATTCCACCGTACCGTATGGCATCAGCTAAGTTGAAGGAGCAGCTTCAGGAACTCCTTGATAAGGGGTTTATTCATCCTAGCATGTCACCTTGGGGTGCACCAGTTCTATTTGTGAAGAAGAAGGATGGTACTATGAGAATGTGCATTGATTACAGACAGTTGAACAAGGTCACAATCAAGAACAAGTATCCTTTGCTGCGTATTGATGATTTGTTTGACCAGCTTCAGGGAGCGATGGTGTTCTCCAAGATTGACTTGGGGATAGGGTATCACCAGCTGAAGATTCGGGACTCAGATATTCTTAAGACAGCTTTCAGGACCCGGTATGGCCATTATGAGTTCTTTGTGATATCTTTTGGGCTGACTAACGCCCTAACAACGTTCATGCATCTGATGAACAGTATGTTTCAGCCTTATCTTGACGCGTTCATTATTGTATTCATTGATGACATCCTGGTGCACTCTAGTAGCCAGGAAGAGCATGCCCAGTATCTGAGGATTGTGTTACAGCGGTTGAGGGATGAGAAGCTTTATACAAAGTTCTCCAAATGTGAGTTTTGGCTCAATTTAGTGGCGTTCTTGGGGCACGTAATGTCCAATGAGGGTATTCAGGTAGACCTGAAGAAGATAGAGGCGGTTCAGAGTTGGCCCAGACCATCCCCAGCCACGGAGATTCGGAGTTTTCTAGGTTTGGCTGGTTATTACCGTCGTTTTGTGGAGGGCTTCTCATCCATTGCATCGCCCTTGACTAAATTGACCCAAAAGGGTTCTCCTTTCAGGTGGTCGGAGGAGTGCGAGGAGAGCTTTCAGAAGCTCAAGACTGCTTAGACCACGGCTCCAGTTCTAGTTCTACCATCAGCTTCTGGTTCTTACACAGTGTATTGTAATGCCTCGCGGATCGACATTGGGTGTGTTTTGATGCAGGAAGGTAGAGTGATTGCTTATGCTTTGCGCCAGTTAAAGCCCCATGAGAAGAACTATCTTGTCCACGACCTTGAGTTAGCAGCTATTGTTCATGCCTTGAATATTTGGCGGCACTATTTGTACGGGATCCATTGTGAGATTTACACTGATAATCGGAGTTTACTGCATCTGTCCAAAAAGAAAGATCTTAACTTGCGTCAACGGAGGTGGTTGGAGCTTCTTAAGGACTATGATATCACTATTTTGTATCATCCTAGGAAGGCCAATGTAGTGGCCGATGTCTTGAGTCGCCGGGAGGAGAGTTTGGGGAGCTTGGCATACCTTCCAACAGCAGAGAGGCCATTGGCATTGGATGTTCAGGCCTTAGCTAGCCAGTTTGTTAGATTGGATATTTCTGAGCCGAGTCGAGTATTGGCTTGTGTGGTCTCTCGGTCTTCTCTTTATGATCATATCAGGGAGCGTCAGTATGAGGACCCTCATCTGCTTGTCCTTAAGGACACTGTCCAGCATGGTGATGCTAAGGAGGTCACTATTGGGGATGATGGTGCATTGAGGATGCAGGGCAGGCTATGTGTGCCCAATATAGATGGTTTGCATGAGTTGATTCTCCAGGAGGCTCACAGTTCGCGGTATTCTATTCATCTGGGTGCCCCTAAGATGTATCAGGACTTGAGACAGCATTACTGGTGGGGGAGAATCAAGAAGGACATAGTTGAGTATGTAGCTCGGTGCCTAAATTGCCAGCAGGTGAAGTATGAGCATCAGTGACCAGGTGAGTTGCTTCAGAAGTTAGAGATTCCCAATGGAAATGGGAGCGGATCACTATGGATTTCATTGTTGGGCTTCCACGAACTCAGCGGAAGTTTGATGCAGTTTGGGTAATTGTGGAGCGGCTGACCAAGTCAGCTCATTTCATTCCTATAATGACTACCTATTCTTCTGAGCAGCTCGAGTGTATATCTGTGAGATCGTCAGGCTTCATGGCATACCAGTATCTATCATTTCTGACCGGGGTACGCAGTTTACATCACGGTTCTGGAGGGTCGTACAACATGAGTTGGGTACTCGAGTGGAGTTGAGCACATCATTTCACCCTCAGACGGACGGACAGTCCGAACGCACTATTCAGATATTAGAGGATATGCTCCGTGTATGTGTGATGGAGTTTGGGGATTCGTGGGATCAGTTCTTGCCACTAGCGGAGTTTGCCTACAATAACAGTTATCAGTCGATCACCCAGATGGCACCGTATGAGGCTCTGTATGTTAGGCGGTGTAGCTCTCCAGTGGGTTGGTTTGAGCCGGGCGAGGCTAGATTATTGGGTACAGACTTGGTTCAGGATGCTCTAGAGAAGGTTAGGGTGATTCAGGAGAGACTACGCACAGCCCAGTCCAGACAGAAGAGTTATGTGGATCGAAAGGTTCGCGATGTTGCATTTATGATTGGAGAGCGGGTCTTGCTCCGGGTGTCACCCATGAAGGGTGTTATGAGGTTCGAAAAGAAGGGATCCCGAGGTTCATCGGTCTATTTGAGGTATGCGACGTATTGAGGAGGTTGCTTATGAGCTTGCCTTGCCTCCCAGTCTAGCAGGAGTTCATCTAATGTTCCATATTTCTATGCTCTGGAAGTATCACGGCGATCCGTCTCACGTATTGGATTCCAGCTCAGTTCAGTTGGACAAGGATTTATCTTATGTTGAGAAGCTGAGGTCCAAGAATATTGCTTCTGTGAAGGTTCAGTGGAAGGGTCAGCCGGTCGAGGAGGCGACTTGGGAGACCGAGCATAATATGCGCAGCCGTTATCCTCATCTTTTCACCACTTCAGGTATGTCTCTATGCACATTAGAGGATGAACGATTGTTTTAAGAAGGAGAGGATGTAATGACCCGGCCGGTCGTTTTGAGTGTATTAGCCTCGATCCCCTATTTACTATTTTTCCCGTATCTGCTACTACTTATGTGACTTGCCGGGAGGTCTTGTTTTTCGTTTCAGAGTGATTTGGGACACTTAGTCCCTAAAACAAAAGCTTAAGTTTTAGGATTTTGACCGTAGTCAGAATTGTGTGAAGACGACTTCGAAATAGAGTTTCGTCGGTTCCGTTAGCTCCGTTGGGTGATTTTGGACTTAGGAGCGTGTCCGGATTGTGAATTTGAGGTCTGTAGCTAATTTAGGCTTGAAATGGCGAAAGTTAAATTTTTGGAAAATTTGACCGGGGGGGTTGACTTTTTGATATCAGGGTCGGATTCCGATTTTGGAAGTTGGAGTAGGTCCATAATGTTGAATATGACTTGTGTGCAAAATTTGAGGTCAATCGTACGTAGTTTGGTAGGTTTCGGCGTCGTTTGTGGAATTTGAAAGTTTAGAAGTTTATTAGGCTTGAATCAGGGTGTAATTCGTGTTTTTGTTGTTGTTTGACGTATTTTGAGGGCTCGAATAAGTGTATATGGTGTTTTAGGACTTTTTGGTATATTTGGTTGAGGTCCTGGGGGCCTCGGGTGTGTTTCGGATGCTTAACGGATCGAAATTTGGACTTGTGCAATTGCTCAGTTTCTGGTGTTCTGGTGTTTCGCACCTGCGAGTGGGGAACCGCAGGTGCGGACACGCACGTGCGGTAGGCCAAGCGCAGAAGCGGGGGTTGAGGAGATGGTCAGGGGTCGCAAGTGTGAGTGGATATCCGCAACTGCAAACCCGCAGATGCACTTGAAGTTCCGCAGATGCGGAGAGTAAGCTGGAGGTGTGAACGCAGAAGCGGACCATTGTCCGCAGGCGCGCACATGCAGGTGCGACCCCTTCATCGCAAATACGTACCCTGCCCTTTAAGTCATTTTCGCACCTGCGTGGGTACTTCCGCAGGTGCGACAGTGTGTTCGCAGATGTGGAAGGACTAGGCAGAAAATGGGATTTCGAGGGTTTGATTTCCATTTCAATTTTGGGACTTTGCGAGCTCGGTGTAAGGCGATATTTCGAGGTTTCTTCAAGAAGATTGTTGGGGTAAGTGATTCTAACTCGGATTGGACTATATTTCATGAATCTATCGCTATTTTCATTATCTAATTAGGGATTTGAGTTGTAAATTTGGGGGAAAATGGTAGAAACTTCACTGGCTAAAATTTTGAGTTTTCGAAGGTGATTTGAGGTTGGATTCGAGTAATTCTTGTATGGTTAGACTCGTGAGTGGATGGGTGTTCATATTTTGTGACTTTTGTTGGATTTCGAGACGTGGGCCCGGGAGCCGATTTGAGCCTATTTCGGATTTTGGCTTATAGTTTCGTGTTTTTCTTGTGGAATTGATTCTTTTAGCCTATATTAATTATATCGTACTACTTGTGGCTAGATTCGGGGCATTTGGAGATTGATTCGAGGGACAAAGGCATTGTGGAGTAGGATTTTGTGCGGATTGAGGTAAGTAACAGTTTTAAATCTGGTCCTGAGGGTATGAAACCCCGGATTTTGGTATGATGTGACTATTTTGGAGGTTACGCACATGCTAGGTGACGAGTGTGTGGGCGTGCACCGTGGGGGATTGTGACTTGGTCCGTCCCGTGAGACTGTAAAGTCGAATAGCCTATTGTTAATTACCTGTTCTCTCTGTGTTATAGAAATTTGACTGCAAATCATATTAGAAATCATGCTTAGGCTATGTGATGGTACTGTTGGGACCTGCAGAGGTCGCGTACTTGTTGAAATATTTTCTAATTGTTGTCTTGTACTCAGTTATGGTTTTACTTGCATATCATATCTCAGTCTCTTCTTGATTCTTGTTGATACACTGTGTTATTTTTGTTTGGGCTGATCTTTATGATTTCTGAGAGCCCGAGAGACTAGAGAGGTGGATGACTGAGTTAGGGCCTGAGTGCTGAGCTGTGAGCTATATGTGTGTATATGGATCGGGTTGCATGCCACAACGAGCCTTAAGGTTGTATATATGGATCGGGTTGCACGCCGCAACGAGCCAGGGCTGTATATATATATATGGATCGGGTTACACGCCGCAACGATCCTTATGGCTATTTATATGGGATCGGGTCGCACGCCACAGCGATATAGAGCTTGGGCTGAAGGAGCCCCTCCAGAGTCTGCACACACCCCAGTGAGCGCTGGTACCTATTGAGTGTGAGTACTGAGGGCTGAGAGCCGAGTGATTGAGCTGTGGTGATGAGTTGAGTGACTGTTGCCCTGAGATGATGTACTTTCTTTTTCAATTGTTGATGCACTTAGTTGCTATTGTCATTGTTGTGAAATTTTTGAAAGATTCTATATCCGGATTTCCTGCACTATAATTGTATAAATTGATTTGACTTGAACTGCCGAATTTGAAAGCATGTTTATTCTTTGCTGGAATTATTAAAAATGAACTGTATTTGTATAGCTCATCACTACTTTCTCAGTTCCATTTTTATTTATGTTACTTGCTGAGTTGGTTGTACTCATGCTACACCCTGCACTTCATGTGCAGATCCAGGTGTGTTTGATCACGGAGGTTGTTGAGTTCGTGCGCGATCGAACACCGGAGACTACGAGGTAGCTGCCGACGTCCGCAGACCTTGTCTCTCCTTCCATATTTTCTTTCTTTTCTGTATTGATACTTAGACACAGTTTGTATTAGACTGGATATCTAGATGCTAATGACTCAGTGACATCCCGATGTCGGACTATATTTTCGCACTTATGTTTTATTTGGGTTTTACCCCTGTTTTTATGAAAAACTTCGGTTATTTTAAATGTCTTAATTCATTTATGTTAAATTTTGAAAGTATTTTGGAAAGGTCGGTTTGCCTAGTATTATGATAGACGTCATCACGATGGGTTAGGTTTTGGGTCGTGACAGTTGACCATGCATACTTGGCCTGGCTAGAGGCCCAGATAGAGGACTGGGATCACAGACTGGGCCTGATTCTGCCATACCCTCCACATGACCGTATTGACGGTGAGCATGATTTCGTGCTTGGTATTATCATGTTACTCGCACTTTGATCAATAATCCTGTTCATCGGGAGGGTGATCGGCATGTTCCATACGCCGGGAGACATGAGGTAGTGCTACGTTATTTGATATACTTACTTATCATGTTAGATTTCCTTAACTTCCTTCCTTAATTAATATGTTATAGATATACAGTCTATTGGCTTATACCGTTTCTACCAGATGGGTCTGCAGATCTGCAGATGCAGCAGTATGTAGGCGATAGAGCGTGCTTTTTTTTATGATTGGAGTCTTCAGGTTGCTGATCTTGCTGCTTCCACATTGGTAGCTGCCCGAGCGGATGTGCGATTTGGTTTTGATGATGCGTATGTAGTGCCTGAGGATTACCATCATGGGCCAGGCATGCCCCCAGCACGTGGTAGACGTGCCAGGTGTATCCAAAGAGAAAGGGGTGGCCCACGTCATCGTGGTGGTCGGCAAGGACGGGGTCCCCAGCAAGGGGGCGCTGAGACACCCGTGGAGGATATTGGTGAGGATCTGCCATGTGACTTTGGTGAGGCACACGATGCTGGCGATGATATGCCTACATTCAGACTGTTGTTACCGGGGACTTCACAATTTACCCCGGCGGCTCCATTACTGATCGTGGGCACCGATATTCCGTCGTTTGATAGGAATGAGTATTATCTTGATGTTCCAGGCTCATCGAGGGTTGTAGAGGATCGTCCGGTGCGAGATGTGCATAGTGGCAGACGTTTGAGTTATGAATTTGCATCGAGGGTTGCTGAGGATCCTCCAGGCATAGAGATGGAGACATCACATCCGGTGGAGACGGCACAACCTTCATCTAGTCCAGTTCACCTCGGAGTTCCCCGAGAGCATTGTGTGCCCACTCAGACGCAGGTTTGTTTGTATTACCATTATTTTAAATTTATTTGACCTTAATTATTAGTCAGTAATATCTAATTTGTTTATATTTTTTTAAGATTTTGCCATCACCTATCACGGAGATGACAACGTGTGATACTCGATTTTCGGAGACGTAGGATCTAATTCAAGAGCCAGCTGAGATGATGGTTTGACTATAAACTTTTTTAAGCTATTATATTACTATTCTATATCTCATATATTAAAATTCGCTAATATTTTGTAGCTTACTGCTGACCCAACGGACGCCTCTATTGATCCTGTTAGCCTTCCAAACGATCATGCTGCAGTGCATCCTCAAATAAAGTGGTAACTGGATGAGGATGATACGGATAGCATAGCCGGTCGGGATGGTATGCGCCTCAGGCAAGTCAATGCCCTAAAACATACAGACTGTGGGGCACATTAATATTTAGTTTGATTTGTATATATGACATTAAATATTTTTTTAATATTATTGAAGTTTTTACATTATAAGCTTTGTGTTTTTAGTTTTAGTCTTATTGAATAGGAGGTTAATACTAAAACATAAAAAATACGTCAGATTAACATACATTAAAATACAATAAAAAGCACATAATACATGAAATCTAAAAATAAAATAAACACTACACTTAAGACAGTCATGTGTTCATTTCGTCACTATCGCTCATTATTCTCTGCTTCAACCACTGAGATTTTTCTTGCAACCGATTATTTTCTTCTTCTGCCTCTTTCAGTTGCTTCTTCATTGCCGCAAGTTATTCTTCGAGTTTCCAAATCTGTATTTCGTATTCCCCGGTACGATTCCAAAGGTTTAACAAATATGATTTATAGTATTTCTCGTTAATGGGTTCATCGTACCATTCTGCAAAACCACATTGATTTTTGTCCTACAAATGGTGATGATAAGAAACAAATATTAATGAAGATGTTATAAATAATCTATTAACCAGCATAAATTTTATTATTAATAACTCACAACTTGTTTACACGTCCAATATTTGTGCCTTAGATTGCAAGTTGACCAACTTGGATTCAAAATCGCATGTTTCCCACAGTAATACCTAGGCACCTCATTGCGTCCAGGCATATCCTATTTCTTGAACTTGAAAATTTATGGAAAACAGTATTCTTTGTTTGGTTAAGATATGATGATCCGCAATGAATAATGTAAAATACGCGGGGGTTTTATAGGTTAGAATGAGTGATTTTAGGTTGCATAACGCATATTGTTCATGAGCCATGTTTCACTAAGAATGGAATAATTACGGTACAGGTGCATACATGCTTTTTTTTAGTTCGACAGGATAAGACGCGCATTAAATTTACACTATTTTCTGAACTGGTGTACAGTCAACCCTCTCGATCACAACCTCGTTTGTTCCGAAATATTTTAGCTTTTATAGTGAATGGCTATTATACACCTATAACAACATTTGATGTTTAAATATTTTTTTGTTGTTATAGATAAAAATAAATATCCAAAAATCAATTATTTTTCTTTTTTAATGTTACATATAAAATATAAGAAAATTATTAAATTTTAAAATCTCAAAAGATATGCATATTTTACTAGTTAAATATTAAAGAAAGCTAATACATTATTAATAAATTCGTAACTAAACGTATACAGATTTAAACTCTAAGACGTACACATTTTAAAGATACCTAGACAAATATTTTTTTTAAGATTGATGGAAGAACTTTGTAATTGTAGATTGTCCGTAGATTTCATTCTCTTACTAGCTTGAATTGGCAAAGATTCGTGTCCAAATTTTCAGCAGAAAGGTGGATATAGCTTTCCCTTGAAGATAATCTAAGAGCTTAATAATTAAATCATCTATCTAAATATTTTTTGGATTGTCCAATGAAAAGGATATCATGTGCAAGTCTTCAAATCTTATATCATATACAAGATAAACTTTGTTCAATGGAAAATATTGTGTGCATATTTTTAAAATTACTATTAATAATCTTAAAGATTCTATATAGCTGTTATAGAGGAGTAATTTTATAAAGAGCGTTCTGCTATAAATATGGTTGTTGCTATTAAAGGTAAAAAGCTGTTATAGAGAGGTAAAATATAACTTAAAAATCGGTTCTGTAGAAAACTTGGATTTTATGGTGAATGGCTGTTATATAGAGATGTTGTTATAGAGAGGTCTGACTGTATAACACAAATTGTTCATGCGCTATGTTTCACTTAAAATGGATTATTTTACGATACAAGTGTGTATAGGCTTTTTTAGGTCGACAAGACACGACGCACATTAAATTTGTATTGTTTACTAAGCTACTGCATAACACATATTGTTCATGTGCCATGGTTCACTTACAGTGAAATCTTTACGGTATTAGTGCGTACATGCTATTCCAGGTCAACAAGACAAGATAACGTATATTGCACATGCGTCATGTTGAACTACCTCCTATTTGATTTTTCTTGGGTTAAACCGAATTTCTAGTTATTCATTTAAACAACTGTTTTAAAAATGTCACTTACATTTAATAAGTGGTTTAAGAATAGGCAAAAGGGTGAAGGTAGTTCAAAAGATCCACATGGAACACGTCAAAATACAATTGATCCCTTCCTTGAAAAAAATATGCTAGGTTGCAATACTGATTTGGTGGATGACAAGTGGTATGATGTTTTACGTCCCTTGGAAAATAAGCCTATCAATATACATATCAAACTCAAAATTGCAGGACACATTATTGAGGGGGAAGCGCATTCTACAAAGGTTGAAGGTATGCGAATTTGGGGTGAAAACCTACAATGTGTTCCCCTATACTCAAAAAAGTGTGATTATGAAGTATTATGTTATTGGCATGGGCTAGTTGTACCACAAGCATTGTCTGCAACTTTCCAAACTAACACGCACAAAGATGAACTAGACATTATTCAGCATTTGCTGAAGGAGATTTTAGAGATGAAAAAGACACTAACCGTTTATCATGCACTGGATGATCTTAACTATCTCCAAGGAACAAAAGATCAGCATTGGGCTTTATTAGAGAATGAAAGATTACATAGAGATCTTGATTATCCTGTATTCCCAACAGTTGTAAAGTGGGAGGGACTACCAAAATTTCTACCGCTGATGTTGGACATAGGAGTGTCATATTGTTGTAGAAATCAAACCAGTGGTCTTATTGATGATATCGATGAAATACGAGAAATGTATGTCAACTGGGGCATAGATTATGATGCCCTCGGTCCGGACGGATGCGAACAAGACAGTAACGAAGAAGATGAAGAAAATTTCAATAAAGAGACCGACGAAAGTAATGATGAATTAGTGCCGACAGTGACGATAAGGAAGAATGAAAATGATTATTTTTTTATTTTATTTTTTTTAAGTATTCTATTGAATATTCAATGCTAAGTGTCAATTAGAGTTAAAACTATTGAAAATATAATTTTATCTCATTAATATTGCAAGCACACACCATTACAGACACTTATTCCTACTAAATATACTGCTAAAAAAATTAATTTTATGCTTGAAAATTGCCAATATTGGATGAACTTCTACCAGGAGTTGAATTGCCAACGCTTCCCAAATCGACTGTAGGACATTTACGGCGATCGTGTCCTGTTTGGAAATATATATATATATATATATATATACCACATTTACGCGCATATACGGTATCACTAACATCCATTTGGTTCTGTATCCGTGTTCTTTTTTGCACTTGCATGGGACGCACGAAATCCTTGTTACAAACCCTTTTAAATGGTTCTGGCGGCTACTAATGCTTAGAACCCACTGGTTGGAAGTGGTTACTATAGGTGTTTGCGTATTCTGCCACACTATATTATTTATCAACATACCTTGTCAACGTAAACCTAGCATGTTGAAAGCACTTCATGGCATGTGAGCATGGCAAGTGATAAATCGATCATTTCCCACATGAACATAATCGCGTGGATTCATTGATGGTGTGGGTGTTATTACCGTTGTTTTGATGCAAACCGGTGCGAACTTCAAAAATATTTCGATCGCTGTAATATTACAAATATATATGTCACTATGCCCGTTTCCTATATTTCTCAAATCGTTTCATCGATTGTGACATAAATTGAACACCCATTTCCAACAAGGACGATGCACAGCGGAATCTTTCAATAAACCTCTCCGCCAGTTGCTTGAATGACATCCGCTCCATGGTAGTGACAGACAATCCACGGGCAGACTTCAACAACCTGTTGAAAGACTCTGATATATTTGTAGTCAAAATTCCCCATCTTCTGCCACCATCCTTATGCAAACCATATTTATCAAGCTCATGTTGCATCAACCAACGATAAGTTCCTTCATCTTCCTACCTAATCAATTCCATTCGCATTCTGAATTTATACTCGTGATGGTCTGTTGTAGCCATCCACATTAAATCATGTAAGCTCTTATTCGGATGAGCCCGCTGGAAGTTGGCCTTCAAGTGCCTAACACAGTAACGGTGGTAGGTGTACGACTCCTTCCATGCATCCAAAGTACGAATAGAACTTAAAATCCCACCGTGCCAATGAGATATTAGACAAATACCTGAATGTTGTCTCACAACGTGCTCCTTCAAATGGTTTAAAAATCATGTCCAAGTCTTTAGACTTGGCACAAATAGCAAATGCAAGGGGAAATATGCTTCCATTAGCATCTATTGCAACGGCAATCAACATCTTTATATCATACTTTTCATATACATGTGTGCCGTCTATGGAGATTACCGGCCGACAATGAACAAAACCATCAATGGATGGTTTAAATGCCCAAAACATATATCTAAATATGTATTCTAGTAAGTTAGGACTCCGATCGTGCTTCCATTCAACAATTGTCCCGGGGTTAAGGTATTGCAAACCAGCCATGTACCTCGATAGAGCCACAAATAACTTATCCAAATTATCATAAATCATCTCAAACGCACGTTACACCCGAGAAATGCCTTTTTTGTAATGGTACACCTATATACTTGCGCAACTGATCTTATACACTCTTTCACCTTTTACCTTATAGACGATTCAGTGTGTGGAATCAAGACAAGGGCAATTAAATCAACATTTAAGTTAAAATAATTTCCATTGAATGTGTCCATATTACAAGTGTGCTTGCCAATGTATTTTCCCACGATCCACATATTAATCTTTAACTTTCTCGCATGTAGCATCAGCTTACAACCTTGGTCCCATCTACGACAAACAACCTTATATATTTGCTTAGATAACTCAACAACCTCGATCTCACAATATTTTTTTATGCTGAAAATGCGCACCGCCATGCTAAGGCGCGACTTGTCACCAAAAAGTATATTCTTACAAAGCTCTGTTGGTCTAGATTCATCCCACATTATTGTATGAATATCGTCAAGATCCCTTGTGAGAGCATTCATATCTGGCATACTGGGCAAGTGATCAAGGTAGGGAATCTCCCTTGAATGAAAGGGCACACAGAACTCGTACACTGTGGGTCTAACAGTAGGTGGAGTCTACATATACGGAGCATGCTCAGTTGTGGCATCATGCTCCCTCGTCAAATCGGGTTGCTCATTCTCACTCTCATCTGTGAAGTTCCTCATCATCGCTCTCATCAGCGAAGGGTGTATCATCTCTAGACTTATCAGCGTTGTTGTCATAATCACTGTCATATTCCTCAATATGTGCACCTGCCATATCCCGATTCAATATATCGTCATCGCGCAACTAAGTTAGGACATGACTGTCATGTTGCTTATTTTTACTGCACAACCAATAAAATAATGAGTTGCTCAACGTCATCATAACATAATATATTAACTTTATCTCTTAACTTACAAGTCATAATCTATAGATAGCTCATGATACACATTATCGAGTTGTTGATGACTCGCGGATGGAGCAGCATGATCCAAACCTCCAAAATTAAGTATATTCCAACTGTTAGTTGGTTTATAACTTGTAAAATTCATATTTGGCCGGTAATCCCTTTGAAAGATATAAGTGTTAGTACGAATATGATACGTAAAAGAAAAAAATTATACTACAATAAGAAAAATTAAAATTTACCACTCGGCGTGTGGATTATGTAAACTTGGCGATCATCCATGCTGCTGCATTGGGGAGAAATTATGTCCTCGCTCCTCATTCATGCGTGAAGATAAGTTTAGATTTGACCAGACTCTTTTATACGGAACCTGTTCGGATAAAAATGCTTCAAAAACACCACCAGATGATTGAATGTTATCCATATTTTGTGGTACATCAATATTGTTGACGTCTTCATACTTGAATTACATTTTCAGCATTTTTAACACAAGAACATCCCGGTGTTCATCCAGAGTCCTCAAAAAATCTTGCAGAATTCCATCACCTTCAATGTTAAACTCGGCATAACAAGCAACCCCTTGCGGAGTAAGAGAATAAAGATATCTTCCGATTACCTTATTATTAACCGAACGTTTACTCACACTCATTCTTTTACAAGTCAAGGATATCAATATGTCGTACTCCAATGTGAGTAGTAACTTAACAATACTATGTGGAGAACAACTATAGTGTACCGAGTTATTCTTCACCACAACCTCACCACCCCAATATGATGCAACCCTAATTTTTCGCTCTATAGACATTCTAGCAAAATTCAAAAAATATTGATGAATATGAAGTAATTCAAAGGATGTTGAAGAATTATTTTTTCAGAATGATTTTTTTGAAGAACGAATGTTGGACCTTAAGTAAGCAAATATCCAATGTGAGGGGATGGCAATTGGTTAGTACAGCGCATTTATTATATGCGATGTACATATAGTGCATAAAATACATGCGATATACTCATCAATTATTATGGGTCAGCAAATACTAAGCATAGTGCATGTATTTCATGCGCTATACCTTAACGGGGTAACTGCATATATTTTAATCTTTCTCTTTTCTAAAATTATAAATAAATAGACAAGTTGATTATATACTAGACCCCCTAAAGTTACCCATGCCTACACTCATGTTGGTTGGTGGAGCTTCATTTCATCCAAATTCTCCTACTTGACGTGAAATTAGAAATAAAGAATGATTTCAGCAGGAATTAATTTGTTTGATTAATATGTGTTTAAATCTCAATTTGTACTAATAGGCTAGTAAGGTTGTGTGTGTTATAGGGCTTCTTTCCTAGTAAGACTGATGCTCAATTTGAAATATAAGATTGTTGTTTCAAATACTTTAAGGTCCCATATAAAATTGATCTATGATTGGTAATTTATAATTTTCACATACTAGAATAAAGAATTTAAAAGGGAAGATGCTTTAAAGGCAAAAACAAAATCTGTTTTAGGCAGAGGCATCATTCATCAATATAGAATGAAGTAGTTCTTTAATTATACCAAGAACAGTCACGTCCAACTATTGCTTATTTTAGTAAAATCCTTCTATATATTCATTCTATAATGTAAACTTTCTACTATTGCACGTTTAAATCTCATATAAACGAATTGGAACAACTTCTTCAGAGGTTAGAGTGAGCAACGGAAATGAATTGAGAAATCAAGTTAGATGTACTAATATGTTAGACAGTAGACACTGTTTGGAATATGAATATTAGGCGAGATTCCCTGGAATGATTTTCTTTACATATCCGAAAATATGTGGCCTTATTGTAGTGATACAATTTCATACTTGAGGGCAGATGGCCTTAGAAATTAATCTTGCTCTCTTGCCTCAACTCGAGGCACTAAAGATTGTTGGATCGAAAGCACCTGTACAAGAACCAAAATTAGCTCTTCATCACCTACTTGCCATGGGAGAGTATGACCTCTCAAACTGAAAAATATGCCTTTAAAGGACCAAAGTGGGCACATACATTTGTAGAGGGTTCTGTTCTTTAAAACTATTCCTGATCAAGATGCTTTGTTTGGCTTCATATCTCGATGCTTGCTTGGTAGCTTATAATTATATTGGCATTGTTTCTCTTGGCCAAAACTTACAATGAATGCACAATACATACTCTTGGCCAGCACACGACTCGGACAATAATAGCCCCAAGCCAGCCAAATATAGAAATAGAGATAATTACTTTAAAACACCTCTTTCTTCCTCACTGTTCTTTCTTTCATTTTTTTCATAGTAACTGCTTGATAAACTATTAACAGGTACTATGATTTTTACCGTACTTATCAGTTTGCAACACGTATATTGGCTACATAACCTGACTAATAATACTTATTAAGGAAAATATGGCCAGCTGATCTTAATCCTTTAGTAACTGTGAAAGGACGGAAACAGTTGTGAAAATTTACATGCCTCATTCTTTTAGCCTAACATCCTAAAAGACCAGGCCATTATACTTTGAGGCCAATCAATTGTATACACGAAAGAATCGGGTTCAAATCCCCATAAAAAATGGGGTGCGCCATGAGCTATGAGCAATACAGATAAAGGCAGCCGTCATCAAAATTGCATCTGCCGTCAATTATTTGCTTCAGCTAGCCAAGCAAGAACTTGAAAATGTCACTGAGTGATATGATACCTTCTACACGTTTGCTTCCCGCTTCCACAACAAGAAGTCGCCTGACCCCTGCAAGCAATATGCAACATGTTACTACCATAACACATGAAAAGATCACAGGCCAAAGAAGATTTAATACTATGATTAAACAGATAAGAGATTTAAAAGAGTGTTGTAGTCAGTAGTATCATAGTAAAAAAGAGGACAAAGGCTTAACCAGGTCTGGACAATCTTTCCATCACTTCATGCAATGGATCAGAACGTAAACACATGTGACATTTTTGACTGCTCAACCCATACGATGCATATGGTTCCTCTGCAAGCTGCAACGCCTACAAAAACATATATAGATGAAAGGGAGATTAACAGAAAAAACATCTCGAGTATATATACCAATGTAGCTCTGCACCTAAAAGTATGTTTACATACATAAGCTGCAAATTATAAACTCAGCATTGTTCCTGTATCTAACCAAAACAAACTAATTAGAGATGTTTTTCCTTGAGCCAAAACATGAACGACTATAGAGTTGACAATGAATTGATTTCTGTACTATATATATTTTTTGAATGAATGGGTAAAAAATTATAAATTAACCATAGATTTAAAAAAGAAAACACTCCACCAAGAAAAATATTCCAGCTGTTAGGCGTTGCTAACAGCTTATAGCAGCATAGACCACCTAAACTCTGACCAACACCTCCCCGTTACCCCCCTCCCCCCTCCTCTTCCTGTTAGCTAAAATGTCCACAAGTTTAAAGACTCTCTCGAGCAACTATTATGTTACCCAAATGCACAACATATATTCTGGCAAGAAAGTTCATTACTGCTGGCGTCCAACTTCGATCGAGTTTTCATAAAACTATCCACAAAATATAGTTGTTGAAGGGGAGTCTTGGAGCAATGGTTAAATTGTCTCCGTGTGGTCACGAGTTCGAACCGCGGAAGCAGCCACTAATGCTTGCATTAGGGTAGGTTATCTACATCACACCCCTTGGAGTGCTGCCCTTCCCCGGACCTGAGTGAACGCGGGATGCCTTGTGCACCGGGCTGTCCTTTTATCCACAAAATATAGTTGTACCCATCCAAGCAAATATGCAAGATACATGTGCTGATTTTCTAGTTTTTTTTGCGAATCACTTAATGAGAGAAGAATAACTCTGCGTACGTGAAAAGCAAAGCCGATCTCAGGAGGAGGGCCGTGGAAGGTTAACAGCCAGCATAAATAGTCCGATCTCAGGAGGAGGGCCGTGGAAGGTTAACAGCCAGCATAAATAGTCAAATCACGGTGAATCTTTTAGGATACAGAGAATCTCATACAGCCAACCCAACTAGTTGGAGACTGAGGCATAGTTGCATTGAGAATTGTTCGAAGAAACTAAGATTCCACCTTTCTGAAAAGGGAATGCTCAGCCGCAGGTGAGAGGAAGGGAATAAAAGCCCAGGCACAGCAGTCATACCACTGAACTACACCCATTGAAGCTAGAAATATACTTAAATGTAAACACACATCAATACTGCATGAGCTCAAGGCACTACCTGATGAATACTCATTTCCTCAAGACTTATGTGTGTATAAATCTTGTCCTTGGCCAAAGCTGTAATATCACTGCCAACCATAGATTCAGCAAATTAACCCAATGAAAGTCTACATACACTACAAAATCTACCAGTGTGAAGTATGGCAAAACAACTATTCATTTATAAACCTTCGGGAATATATATCCAATAGGGAGTCATTATCATCAACAATGGGAATTGCACTAACTTGAGCTGCAAAGGGAACAAAAACATACATAAGAGATGCAGTAAGGTGAAAACTGAGATCAGACGGTGTATTGAATCACTAGCCAAAACTTATCACCATGAGACAAATAACATTAAGATTCCAAAAATTGAGAATTCACATTCTTCAGCAATAACAGTGTGAAGTAAACTTTTTAGCGGGCAAGTATATTAATTAGCTATTATACATGATCTTAGCCAAAAGACTGAGAAAAGATTAACCTTGCACTAACAAATCCAATGCTGCATTTAGAGAGGCAGTAGGCCTCAACATTGCCAGTGGTTGTCGATTTGGCTCTCCAATTTTTGGAACCCATGTGCCCAAAGGAATTGCACCAATTGGCAACTGAAGAATTGGTAAAGATTCTGGAGAATGCTTGAAATACCTGCAAATATCTGAAAATTAACAAAGTTGTGAGCCACGATACCAAGAGTCAGTGAACACCCAAGAAAAATTTAAAACTCACGTTTTAGTATCTCAGAAAGAGAAGCAAGATATAATAGCTGAGGATATGATCCATCCTGAGCTGGTGAATGAATTATAGGTATTGTAGCCACCCCATTTTGCAAAATTTCCAATGCTACATTCTTCAAGTTGTCATCTGGCCCTGCCTGCATTGCATAGTGAAATCAAGCCATGTAAAAGAAGTAAATGACTAGCAATAGGTCCTAAATACACAACAGAAGTCTGTGATTCATGAATCAGGACATAAGACTAACAATGTTTTATACTTTTGGTGTAAGGAAAGTGTAGCTGAAAACTTATTTCAGTATTTGGAGGTCTTGGATACGCTGAGCTGATTATTGTAACAGCTATCCCAGATTCTCTTTGTTGTACTTTTCTGTACCTCCTTGATACTTCTTTCAATAAAATTTAACCTACCTTATAAAAAAACAGATGACTAACAGAAGTAAAAGAAAAAAGTATGGGCATCTTTAGCAAGAAAAGTGCCATAATAGCCAGATGCAACTAAACAAATTTAATCAACTGATCTCACATTAATACAGTGCATCAGCAATGACTAAATAGGCACAGGGAATGCTATTCTCTCCTACAAAATAGAAAAAATGTGCAATTCATAGCAGCAAAATTGTGATGATCTTAGTAGGCCTTCATCATTTTCATTTTCAATCATCAAACTCATGATTGATTCCAAGGTATAGGATACAATAACAAGTCGATATAAACTATATTAGTCTTATTATCTACTCTTAGAGAACCATAAAAGAGCAGGATCTTATTCTCCAGGCTATCCACCCTCAATTTTATCCTATCTATTACAAATAAGCATGGTTCAAATGCTTGAAGATTTCCTTCAACCAAAATCTGTAAGTTACAGATATGGATAGCAATACTGCAGCAAAGTGCTAGAGAATGTAAATGGGGATTTTAAGTGTTTAACAATAACCAAAAATATCCATCACAATTGCAAGGCGAAAGGATAAGGTCAAATCTGCACTATGCACACTGACATTTTCAAGCAGGGCAAATCAACTCACCCAGACAAGTCGTCGGGGAACTGATTTACCATGCTCATTGGCTTGTCTGCTTAAGTAAGATTTTGCCTCTTTCCATGCAGATATAGTATGTGTCTCAAGCTCTTCCTCCGTCAGATTGGAACCATGATTCCCAAGCTGCAATAGGCCACGGTTTTTTTTTAAATCCATCACTTACGAGAGCAAAGAGTAAAACATCCGAATGTCTTTCTCAGAAACATACTAATTAGGGCAAATGCACCCTAGATTCTCACAATGTGTTGCATGAAGGATTCACTATTAACAACATTATGAAACTATAACTAAAATGGCAAAATTGCAAGAAATTCTACAACTTCAAGTAGCAAGTTAGCACTAGATGTACCATGGCATGGTGACATAAAAGATTAACCATGAAAATGGCAATCAGCCAGAAGACGAAATGAATGCCCCCATAAACCTACCAGCTGATTTCAACTAACTGATCGTTGATTTTGAAATGAAGCATGACCATAAGACCACAGCCGTTAGGGAAAACAAAAAATACATAAATTTAGCTGGATCCCACCCCATAAACCCACATTTTGATGGAATGCAAGGGCACATTATGTCAACAAGGGAAACTTTCAACATAGAACTCACAAGAAATAACAGCATAGGTACAAAGATACTAAGTCAAGTGTTAAGTAATTTGGCTAGATTACCAAAATGGCATAATTACAACATTTGCCTAGTTATCAAATAAAACTTTTGGTATAATCTATTTCTTTTTTGAAAATTTCCACCTTTCTTAGCTTGGAGGTGGTCAAGTTCCTACATGGTGCAGGTTTTTCAGCTTAAAGAGAGGGAAAAATTATTTCTGTACAGTTTTGAAACAATATAGATGGGAGACAAATCCAAAGCTGCTCAAACATACATAAATCAAATAAAAGCATTGGTATATCCAAAATGCATACTGGATCATGTTATGATAGGAAGCAAGCATAAAATCAAACCAGAGGGCTACCTTCAAATGTCACTTTACACGTACTTCACCTTCAGCATGTCTATAGATAAGACATATACAAGGGCACCTCCAAAGCAGTAACAGAAGTATAGAACCACAAAGGGAACAAGCCAGACCACATTGTAAGCCCAAAAAAAAGGGGACCAGCATCCCTCAATTCATAACAATTAGAAGCCGTACAAGATGTTGGAAGAAATATAAATACTGATAGCAGCATATTAGTGCTAAAGGAATTTGTCAGTTAAAAGACATAACCAAAACTTTAGCCAAGGTGCGTGCAAGCTGCCCTGGACACCATGGTTGTCCCAAAAAAAAGACATAACTAAAACTTGCAAAGAGCTCTGTGTACCTCTCTCATGATTAAAATAAAATCCAAAGCGCTAAGGACTCCAACAAATTGTGCCCTGCTGAAATCCCATAAAGGAGCCATAGGAATACCCTGAAAATAATACAGCTCAGAAACAGATCTTACAAGATTTTCAGGAAGAGAATATCTAGAAGTATAAACAGCATAATGGAGAAGGCAAAGCCTAATCTTTTTATTTTTATTTTTAGTGAATAGGGCAATGTGCATTCTTATTTTCAAAGTATGCTAATAAACTGAGTACAGCTGCAGAGAAAGCAGAAGTATTAATTAACAAGTCATCTATTCCCAATTCTAGTAAATGGACAAGGCTCATACAAATAATGCATGAGAAACCACAAATTACAAAATATGATTCTATAAGAGAATCAGAAGGTGCTTAGCACTAGATTAAGCATATTTGGAATGTTCTGGCATCCACACAATTCAGTTCAATGACCATACTGCCTTTTCTCTTTTAAATGGAAATGAGGCTTCAAGGCTGGACCCAACGGAAGAACAGTTCTCAAATGTGACAAAGTCTGAAAGTACCATACACATCATGATACAAACAGGACATCTAGCACGATAGAAGATATACCTGCTCATGAAGAATATGAAATGCTTGCTTTACGGGTAAGTCAACATCCAAAGCAATGACCTGAAAAATAGGCCTAATCAGGAAAGGCAACAAAACACTCATACCCATCACATCACCTAGACAAAATATAGGATAAATAAATCAAACCTTGCTTGACCCCGGAAGCAACTCATAAGCTGTATGTGTTGATAGGACTGCAGATATACGGTGACGGGAAATATCTAAATCAGTCTGTGATATCCTGGAAGCATCATCTGGCAAAGCACCATCTGACACTCTTACCTACAACAAATATAAGCGAAAAGATTTTTAACAAGTCAAAAGGCAGAGTCACTAGCTCCCCCTCTAGAGGATATAAGAGAATATGTTAAGAAGGGAGTAAAGAAGTCACATAGGCAATAATGGTTGAACACCAGATGCTTCAAGATCACTTGTTTTAGCATTTAATTAGTGGACCAAAGTGACTGGTGTCTCACAAATAGATTCAGAGGTTCTTAAAAATGTCATCAAGTCATCCCGCTTCAGAAAACAAGGGGCTAGAAAAGAAGATTCTGATAACCATCTTGTTGACACCCTCATACCACAAATGAGCTGGTTCAGCAAGGAATAAACATAAACTATACAGTTAATATGGAGGCTTCATGTCTAACCTCTTCAAAAAAACTGGACAAGTAGAAGTTAACTATTGATGACGAATGACGGCTGATGCACCAAAAGAATATATACATACAAAAGCATAAATCCTCAGCTCCAGGTACAGAATAGTGCATACAGTGTGATGGAGAAATCCATTAAAATGATAATAGATACACTAAGAAAGTTTCAATATCCTAAGCATTCATGAACGACTTGCAATGTTCAGAAATTTGCATGAGTAGAGCATTCTCTTACCAAGCGCTGAAAAGCCTGACTATCCACATCCATGCTAGAACTAGGAGGTATTCGTGGAGTTAGTACTGCTGGAAGGTAGTCCGATTCTCTAGCCAAGAGGACAGTATTAACTGTTCCATAGCTTCCACTCACAAAAGGTTGGTTCTCATCATGTCGCCATTCACCATCAACAATGAACTTGTACTGCAAGTAAAGTATGTAACCAGAAATCCTTTATCAGTTCATCTAAGGAAGCTGAAATGCCAAATCTAATGAGGAAGAAAAGCAAAAAAAAAAATAAAAAATTAGTGCTGCATCAAGAAAAGGCAAATGATATTAAAACTCAAAATCATGACACAGATAAAAATGACTCCCAGATCTGAGACACAGGTAAGATGCATGACTTCCGAAGGCCGTCCCATATTTCTCTCGTCATGAAAGAGAAAGTGCATGGGAAATGCTGGCAAGACCTCACACTTATAAAAGGCTCTTTCTTGTTTTTCTTAATTCTGAAACCAAAGTTTTGGCAAGCCTTTAAACTGAACAGTCACAGCTGAGTATGAACTCTCTGTCTACTACAGTTGTCTAGAAGAACTAATTAACCATCTGCCAGGCAGCTCAGGTGTCTGTTTTTGAATTTATACAGACTAAAATAAGGATGATGCCAACACCAGCAAAGGAAATGCTTTCATGCTGGTCTAGGAATAAAATGAGTAAGGACCGTAGGAGTGCTTGGCTAGCAATAGCAGCTTGCCTTTTGGCAATGAGGAAGGACATGAATCATCTTTAAAGTAAGGCCGCCGCAGTATGGACTTACATACAAAAGCTTGTATCTTTTAGCAATTTGGTGCAACCTAATGAATATGCATGATCTAGAATACCCTGCTCCTTGGCGTTGGTTTAGATGAATATAATGGCGTACGATGAATATAATGGCATACTTACTCCCAAAAAGACGGCCTACTAGCATCCCCCTCCAGCACCCCACTCAGATGCTTCCTTCCATTACATCTCTATTCTAACTAGATGGCAGGAGTTTCCACACCAGAAATGAATTTCAATCCTTAAATAAAGCAAGCAATGAAAACCAATATCCAACGACAGGCCCACATACTTGCTGTAGTAAGTCAAATAAAACATCTTATGACCATCTAAGTAGCTCATCAGCAAGTTTACGCACTGGACTAGGCGGTTAATGGTCTCGGCAAGTAGCAGCAAGGCTTAAGAAATCCCAAAATCGGGGAAAGTGTTTTCTAATTTGCTCTAGATTGAAGTTAGGTCACATGTCGATATCTACAAGAACTAAATGATTTGTCACAATAGATAGCATGACAGCCTTAGACAATCGACAAATATGTGAAAAATAGTCCTGCTATCCAACTACTCACTAATTAAAAGAATAACATTCACAATTGATTGCTATCCACTAGCAAAGCATATAACTACTGAAACTAATAGTACTATCTTTTGCTCAAATCACTTCTATAAAAAACGTAACTTTATAATATTAATCCATAATACAAAACAAACCTGGTGGTAACCAGGTGGTATGCTGCAAATAGTCTGAAATACAGTTGGACATCCTTCAACAGGAGTCATCGGCCATTGCGACCACCTTCGAAAATTATCCGTAAGAAACACAAGATATTAGGCGGGCGCGCACACAGAGAGACAAAAAAAAAGACAAGAAACAGTAATGAAATGAACTGCGCCAGCTTAAAGTTAGTACCCAGTAAATGTGCCACTCAAGCAAACACTTCTTCCCCCATAAGGCCACACAAAACGTGTCGGAATCAGAGCTGTGCCACTGTCCCGTGCATAATCCATACCAGCAGGATACATTCACTCTCCAAATTATATTAAAACACAACCCCAGATACTGTACTACTCTAAATTCTAAAATGCTGGAATTTATATATAATCTGATGAATGCAGCACAAACAAATTAAAAAAACACAATAATTATGGTTGACTCGTGACACGAAAAAAACGTCAAACTTTAATAATACTAACCAGCAAGACCCAAATTAAATGAAAATAAAATAACAGATACCCACTAGAGGTAAAGAAAAGGAAAAAGCTAAGAACTTTACACACCAAAAGGAATTTTAAGCAAATACCCAAATTAATAGATGAAATGACAAATAAAATCAGAAATTTAAAATTTCCAATATGATTGAACGATAAAATGGTGAAAAAGCTTCGATCTTTGGGACGAAAGGGAAGTCGATCAGCGGAAATGAAAACCCTAGAAATGTGAAAATGGAGAATTGAGTTAAAATTTTGTTTAAAAAAGGGAAATGCAGAGAAATGAAGAATTATAGAGAAAGATAGGAGAAAACCCTAACCGAGACCTTCTTCTTTTTTTTTCTTTTTTTTGTTTCAGAGGATTTTTCCCAATTTTTCTTGAATTGAAAATGAAGATGTTCTTTTTCCGCTATTGAAAAAAGAAAATATAAATCGACACGTACGAAGTACTGTGAGATGCAGGAAAACGGAGCGGAAACGGGGCAAGTACAGACCCGAAAGTGACAAATTGAAAACCGAACACTCAACTAATATTACTTCTAGTGTTGCTCTTGGTTTTTCTTGGGTTAATTTGGACTTTGGAGGGTAGCCAAAAGTAGAGAAAGAGAGGTATTGAGTCAAATTATGATAGAAAAGTCATATACTTCAATGGTTGATTGGGTCAAACGACTGTTTTTGCATCACGGTGGCATAAAACGTATCGTTAGTATCAATATGAAATTTCTCGTTTTTGATGAAAAGAATTGTCGTGATTGTGTAAATCGAAAGAATTGAATGCTTAAAAATTACTATCATGATGGTGTAAAGCGAAAGAATTGAATGAGTAACAATTACATGATGTTATAAAGCGAAAAAATTAAATGAATAAGAATTACTATCACGGTGTAAAGCGAAGAAATTGAATGAATAAGATTTACGGTTGATGGTTTAAAGCGAAAGAATTGAATGAGTAAGATTTACATTTGATGGTTTAAAGCGAAAGAATCGAATGAGTAAGGTTTACAGTCATGATGGTGTAAAGCGAATTGTTGAACATAAAATTTTCTGTTTTCATTGAAAAAATAAATCAGTAAAAATTACAATGTTTTGAAAGATTATTTTTTCTCAACGAAAATGAGTTATTCATATAATTGAAAATAACTATCTCTCTCTATATATAAAGAATATTACTTTGATGGAGATTACAACTCCAAACTCACTATTTAATAGCTTTCTTGTTTTGTTCATAATTACAAGATTTTTTAGATTACAATTATCCTATCATCAGTTGTTTTTTCTCTCTTTTACAAAAGTCACTTTAAGGCAACTTTTTATTATGTATGTACAAAATCAACATGATTATATCATTCATAAATTTGATATGTGAAACTGTCGACCTTCAAATATTGTGATGACCCAAAAGGTCAGCTTCAAATTTAATATTCATTTCTGTGTTTTGAGACCTCAAATAATACCATTCAACTTTCTTCAACTTGCATGCGTTGTCCGTATAAATTTTTTCGGGAAGCTTTTATGTGAAAACTTGATAAAAATGTGAATGTGTACTTTGAAACTCACTTAAGTTGATTCTGGTTAACATTTTGAGCAAAAAAACCCGAATCCGTATTTTGACAGTTCCGGTGGGTCCGTATGGTAATTTTGAATTTAGAAGCGTGTCCGAAAAAATATTTGAAAGTTCGTAGTTAAATTATGCTTGAAATGGCTAAAATAAAAATTTAAGTTTGGAAGTTTGATCGGAGAGTTGACTTTTTGATATCGGGGTCGGAATCCGATTCTGAAAATTTGAATAGGTCTGTTATGTCATTTATGACTTGTGTGCAAAATTTGAGGTCGATCGGACTTGATTTGATAGGTTTCGGCATCGAATGTAGAAGTTGAAAATTCTTAAGTTTCCTTAAGTTTGAATTGGGGTATGATTCGTGATTTTAAGAATTTGAGGTCAATTAGGGTATTCGTAGATTCGAGGCATTCAGACACTAATTCGCGAGGCAAAGGTGTATTGGAATCTTGAGTTGATTGCAAATCGAGGTAAGTATTGTGGTTAACCTTTACTTGAGGGAGTAGGACTTGTTTGTCTATTTGCTACTTGATTTAATGTGCGTGTAAAATGTATATGTGAGGTGACGAGTACTTATGCATTGTGGTTGAGTCAAAGCATGTTAGAAGAATTTTGTTCATTTTGAATAATTGCCTATTTAATTAAGATATTCATGATTAAGTTTATTATTGATTATTTGATCATTATTAATAAAATTATCATTTATTTAATTATTGTTGAATATTGTGGAAGAGTGTAAAAGCACGAAGGGTGATGCCGTGGCGTTTATACTATTTATATTATCCTTGTCATGGTGAGAAAGAGTGTAAAAGTACGAAGGGTGATGTCGTGCCATTTTCAAAGAGTGTAAAAGCACGAAGGGTGATACCGTGCCAATCTTATTATTTATTTATATATTTATGGGAGTAATAAGAGTAAGCACAAAGGGTGGTGCCGTGCCAGTTTCATATTATCAGGTGCTCATTTTATTGTTGATGATTTAATTGGCTGCTACGTGATACTTCTCCTATTAAAATTCCTATATCATTCCACTCGCATGTTCCCTCCCAAATTTATAAATTGTTAATTATTGTGTTATTGTTGCTTCATATTTGTATATGCGTGTACAAGTTGTTTACGTACGTGTCTTGCCATAGCCTCGTCACTACTTCGTCGAGGTTAAGCTCGACACTGATGGAGTACATGGGATCGGTTGTACTCATACTACACTCTGCACTTATTGTGCAAATTTTGGAGTTGGTCCCAGCGGCGTACTATAGACTTGCTCGGATTCAACTACCCATAGGAGACTTGAGGTATAACTGCACAGCGTCTGCAGTTTTGAAGTTGCCTTCTATCTTATCTTAGTTGTGTATTATCTTTCAAACAACTTGAATTTTATTCAGACCTTTATTTATATCATTCTAGCATCTCATACACTTGTGACATCAGATTCGGGGATGTATTTGGATGATTCAGTTGTTATGGTCTTCCGCATTTTATTTCAGTAATTGACTTCCGTTTAATTTAATTTGTTTAAAATAGTTAAGATTATTCTGACGTTGGTTTGCCTAGCAAGTGAAATGTTAGGCGTCATCACGGTCCTGAAGGTGAGAATTTCGGGTCGTGACAAATATCTCGCTATTAATACATGTCATTTTACATGGATTCTTTTTATAATTATTTTAGGGTATAAATTAGATAAAATAAAGGTTATCATTCCAAAGTAATAACAATTAAAACGACTTTATCAAAAATAATAATATTCAAAATGCATTATATATTTTATTTCAAACAAAGTGAAATCATATTTTGGCACATCAAGAACTTAAATATGACATTCAAATTGAGATTGATGAAGCGGGAGAATGTTTTCATGAGTTTTTTCTTTAACATTAATATAATGAAATTAAAAAATGAAATTAAAAAATGACATGTAAATTGATTAATTGAGAAGCCAACTTAAATTTCATTAGACATGTCTGTATTGGTGGTAAATAAATAATATATGTGGAATTATATTTAGCTGACAGAGCATGATACGTGAAACAATAAGGAAATGACAACTGACATATTTCATTTAAAAGATGTATGAAGCGCAGCAGGTATGAGGCAAACACCCACGAGATAAATTGAGAACCAACGTTCGAACCTAAAACAATTACTGAAGAGGTACGAGCGGAATGAATCAAGACTGGAAAGAGGGAAGATTCACAGACCTACAATTAATGAAGAAGGGGAATCAGAATCGTTACAAAATCTTCATAGACAGTTACGATTACCAATCATAACTGACAATTAATGTCGTTAAAGCTCACAATGATTCCGCCATAAATAGGAGAAAATATTATATTTGTAAACTCCTATATAAGGGAGGAGAATCTCATTTGTAAAGACACGTTCGGAGTACTATCGAAATACATTTATTTTCTCTTGCTTATTCAGTACAATCAATTATTCTTTCTTTTTCGTTATTTTTTGTCAACTTTATTTTCTTTTAAGTGAATTACTGAGGAAGTAGGGAATTATTTAGTTATCAGTAACCCGAGTTCTTCTAAAAATAGACTTTGACTAAAAATCTTATTTTTTGATTAAACAAATTAGTTCCGTTACCGGAAATCTGATAATATTTTTATTTTCCAAATCCTTCTTTCTCATAACCAAATCATGTCAATTGTCAACGAAAATAATCAACAAGAGGGAGGATCTCCTCCAATTCCTTCGCCACAGTAATCTCCACGTCATTCTCGAGAAGGAACACCTGAAAGATCCACGTCTCACACATATGAACAACATGGAGACGAGCAGACTGTCGAGTAAGATGCTTTAAAACAATTGATCGCTGAACATATGAACAATGCTCTCCAAGCTTTTGTTAGGGGATTGCCAACTGCACCATCAACTCCTCCCCCAAATAATACGGCAACTATAGAAAATCCACGCTCGGGCCTTGCCAATTCAGGAGGCGGGGGAACTCCCAATGAATCACGTGATAGGAGGTCAGGTATACCAAATAACTCTGATTTATAAAATTTGGTACTAACTTTGCAGAAACAGATGAAAGAGCAAAACGACCGCATAGAACAAATACCTGGCGTACCACCTGTGATTAAGAGAGTGGATATCGATAAATATTCGCAACAACCTTGGAAGCCGAGCGCGGCCCCACTGCCTATTCCTAAGAAGTTCAAAATTCCTGATATCCCAAAATATGATAGAACAACTGACCCACGAGATCACGTAACTGCATTCACAACAGGCGTAAAAGGCAATGATTTGACCAAACAAGAAATTGAGTCAGTTTTGGTCAAATAATTTAGAAAAACACTCACGAAAGGGGTATTAATATGGTATTATCTTTTACCTGAAAATTCTGTTGATTCTTTTGCAGAGCTTGCAGATTTATTCATAAAAGCATATTCGGGAGCTCAAAAAGTTGAAAAGGGATGGAAGATATCTTTAAGGTAAAACAAGGAGATATTGAGTTACTCAGGGAATTTGTGGATAGATTTCAACATGAAAGAATGATGCTTCCACTAGTACCTGATAATTGGGCAGCTATGGCGTTCGCAAGTAATTTGAATGAAAAGAGCTCAGAAGCCACGAGAAGACTCAAGGAAATCTTACGAGAATTCCCTGCTACAACATGGAACGATGTATATAACAGGTACAATACCAAGCTACGGATTGAAGAAGACATCGTCGCACAGTCAAGGGTTGATAAAAGAACAAATTCAAGGCGGTCAGAGTCTGAAAAAGGGTCCGGTAAAAATATGTACGAGCCTTATATGGGACTCGCAGGACGGGACTCACGGTCCAAACCAAAAAATGTACGGTCTAACCCTAGATCGAGGAACAGAGATGCGGGATCATCATACAGGTTCAGAAAAGAACGAGATATACGTGATAGAGATACCAACACGAATGCAAGGATTGGTGATTGCAGTTTCAATATTAGCACATCTTAGTTGTTTTAAAGAGTATGGGAGATAAGGCGTGTTGGCCAAAGGAGATGAGATCAAACTCAGGCAGAATAAATTCAGATTTCTGGTGCGAATTTCATAATGACCATGTCCATAAAACATCAGATTACAGATTATTACAAGGTGAAGTAGAGCATTTGCTAAAGTAAGGTTATTTAACCGACTTATTTAGTGAGAAATGCAAGCAATCTTATATGAAAAATAGACAAGAACCTCCAAAACCTCAGTCTCCAAAAAGAACAGTTAACATGATAAGCAGAGGGGAAGGAGTCAATGGTGTAACATACACAGCTGCGAAAAAGACGTCAAAATTCATTGTGGCCCTCGAGAAGCGAGTTCGCCAAGTTTTGGAAGAAGATAATATAACATTTGATGATGCAGATGCAGATGGCTTGATAATCCCTCACAATGATGCAATGGTAATATCTTTACTTATACATGATACTAATGTAAAACGAGTTTTGATCAATCCAGGTAGCTCCATGAATATTATTCTTCTAAGAGTGGTGAATGAAATGAAAATGGGAAACAAGATAGTACCAAAAGCACGATCCTTATTTGGATTCAATAATTCAATTGTTATTACAAAAGGGGAGATAGTGCTTACCACATTTGCAGAAGGAGTTATCAAGGATACGAAATTCCAAGTAATAGACACGGACATGGCTTATAATGTGATTCTTGGGAGGCCATGGATTCATGACATTGATGTTGTACCATCCACGTTACAGCAAGTCATTACGTTTCCTTCACAATGGGGAATTCGGCAAATCCGCGGAGATCAACAGGTTTCTAAAAATATCAATTCAGTGGTAGATTCGCACACGATGAATGAAGATACAAACAAGAATCCCATCAAAGATGTGGTAAATCAGATCTCAGCTGAAAGTGGCTCAAGGCAAACAGATGTAGATTTCAGACCTGATGTCATTCAAGAACCAGAGGAGAATGAAAACATCAAAACAACAATTGAAGAACTCGGAGCTGTTGTACTATTCGAGCAATGGCCAGACCAAAAAGTTTATATTAGAGCGAAGCTGAGCCCAGAAATGAGAGGTAAGTTAGTTGAATTTTTAAAAGCTAATGCAGATTGTTTTGCCTGGTCACATTCAGATGTGACATGTATACCTCCGGAGGAGATGACCCACAAATTGAATGAAGATCCCTCGTACCTACCTGTCAAGCAAAAGAAGAGGAAGCAGGCTCTTTCAAAAATCAAGTAATTCAGGATGAGGTACAGAAACTTTTAAATATCGGTTCAATACGGGAGGTAAAATACCCGAACTGGTTAGCTAATACTGTGGTAGTTCCAAAAAAGAATGGAAAATGGCGGGTTTGCGTAGATTATACTAATTTAAATAAAGCTTGCCCAAAAGATTTATTCCCTTTACCACATATAGATCAATTGATTAATTCTACCGCAGGTCATGAGCTGTTGAGTTTTTTAGATGCATATTCAGGTTATAATCAAATAAAGATGGATCCCCTAGATGAGGAAAAAACTTCATTTATTACAGACATGGGGACTTATCATTATAAAGTTATGCCTTTTGGTTTGAAAAACGCTGGGGCCACGTATCAAATATTGGTGACCAAAATATTTCAAGAACACATGGGAAAGACTATGGAAGTCTATATCGATGATATGCTAGTCAAATCTGCACAAGCAGGAGATCACTTTCAACACATTTCAAGCACCTTCGGAATTCTTTGCATATAATATGAAATTAAATCAAGAAAAATGTGCCTTCGACGTGGCTTCAGGTAAGTTTTTAGGTTTTCTTGTATCTAACAGAGGTATTGAAGTAAACCATGCACAGATCAAAGCCATTGAAGAAATTCCAGATATATTCACGAGCAAAAAAGAGGTACAAAGGCTGACAGGGATAATAACAACTTTGGGAAGATTTATTTCCAAATCTTCAGAGAAAAGTTTTAAATTCTTTTCAGTATTGAAAAAGCAAAATCAGTTTGAGTGAATTGATGAATGTCAACAAGCCCTTAAAAATTTAAAAGCATATTTGTCAAATCCACCCCTGCTAGCTAAACCAAAGGATGGAGAGAGGCTACTCGTCTATCTCGCAGTATCAGAAATGGCGGTAAGTGCGGTTTTAGTACGAGAAGATAAAGGTAAATAATCTCCAATTTATTATGTTAGTAAATCTTTGTTAGATGCTGAGACTTGATATCCCCACTTAGAAAAACTTGCTTTAGCATTAGTTATGGCATCTAGAAAGTTGAGACCTTATTTTCAATGTCATCCTATCTCTATAATAACTGCTTACCCTCTAAGGAATGTACTACATAAATAAGAATTGCCAGAAAGATTAGCTAAATGGGCTATAGAACTCAGTGAATATGATATTATGTACCAACCTAGAACTGCAATAAAATCACAAATTTTAGCAGATTTTGTAGCGTATTTTAGCACAAAAATAGTTCCTGCAACAAAAAAGGAACTACAAGTATTCACTAGATCTAATCTAGGTACATGGACTCTATTTACTGATGGCTTCTCGAATGTTAAAGGAGCAGGTTTAGGTATTGTTTTAATCCCACCTTCGGGAGAAAGTATAAGACAAGCAATAAAATGCTATCACATTACTAATAATGAAGCAAAGTACGAGACTGTAATTGCAGGTTTGGAACTGGCACGAGAATTGGCTATAGAGCAAATCATAATTAAAAGTGATTCCCAGCTGGTAGTTAACCAGATACAGGGGACTCATATAGCTAGAGAGGCACGAATGCAACAATATTTGGAAAAGGCACGAGAATTGATAAGACAATTTTAGACATGGAAAATTGTGCAAATACCCAGGGAAGAGAATGCGGAAGTAGATGCACTAGCGAATCCCGCGTCAGTTACGGAAATAACAAATGCAGAAAATGCTATCGTAATATATTTGTTTCATTCAGCACTCGACCAATATAAAAATGAGGTAAATTTCAATAATTTAACTTGGGACTGGAGAAACGAATTTGTTAATTTTTTGCAGTATGGAACCTTACCTGAAGACAAGAAAGAGTCTCAGTTACTTCGACGAAAAGCTGCCCGTTGCTGCTTAATTCGAGGAAATTTATATCGAAAAATGTTCGGAGGACCTTTAGCAAGATGCCTCGGACCTGCTCAGACAGAATATGTGATGAGAGAAGTATACGAGGGACATTGTGAAAATTATGCAGGAGGAAGATCCTTGGTAAAGACTTTAATTAGAGCAGGATACTACTGGCCGAAAATGGAAAAAGATGCAGAAAGTTTTGTGGCAAAGTGTGATAAATGCCAACGATATGGAAATAACATGCATCGCCCAGCAGAGCTATTACATACGGTTATTTTTCCATGGCCATTCATGAAGTGGGGGATGGATATCGTGGGACAATTGCCACAAGCTAAAGGAAAGATACGATTTTTGTTAGTATTAACAGATTATTTTTCCAAATGGGTAAAGGCAGGAGCCTTCAAACAGATATGAGAGAAGGAAGTTATGGACTTTATTTGGCGAAACATTGTATGCCGATTTAGAGTGCCAAGAGAAATCGTATGTGATAATGGCCCATAGTTCATAGGCACGAAAGTCACATAATTTTTTCAGAGTTGGCAGATTAAACAAATAACTTCCTCACCTTATCACCTCGTGGCCAATGGACAAGATGAATCAACAAATAAGGTTATTATTAATAATTTGAAGAAGAGATTAGAGGAATCAAAAGGCAAGTGGCCTGAGGTGCTACCAGGAGTATTATGGGCTTATCGAACGACAGCAAAGACATGCACGGGAGAGACTCCAATTTTACTTGTTTATGGTGTTGAAGCCTTAATTCCAGTTGAAATAGGTGAGCCAAGTACGAGATTTACACAAGTAGCTGATGAATCAAATAGTGAAGAGATGAGAACGGATTTAGATTTACTCGAGGAAAAGAGAGAAGCGACTCTAATAAGAATGGCAGCTTAGAAGTAAATTAGTGAGCGATACTACAACATGAAAGCTCATCTCAGATACTTCAAGATTGGGGACTTCGTTCTCAAAATGGTTTTTCAAACAACAAAAGCAACAGGTGCAGGGAAGTTGAGTCCAAATTGGGAAGGTCCTTACAAGATTCGAAGCATCGCTGGAAAAGGGGCTTATGAGTTAGAAACCATGGAAGGCAAGGTACTACCATCGAATTGAAATGTTGTTCATTTAAAGAAGTATTACTTCTAGGCAAAGGAAGTACCCACGGTCAGGTATCGCTCAACTGTGATTTTATTTTATTCTTTTAAATTATACTAACAATTTAGATGTTAGGCAAAAAACTAGCCCATACCAAATGATGACATTAGACCCGAAAGACACGCGGAATATAGAATTATTCCCGGTCTAGGTTACAACCTTTCTGATAAAAATAAAAAGGGTGAAGCACCCATCATCTAAATGTATACCTCCGAGTTCCGTATGTATTTTTCTTTTCAGGAAATGGACCAAATGAAAGAAACAATCAAGTGCTCGAGATTTCATACTTCAAAGCTCTAACACTTGGGGGACTGTATATATAAAGTCAAAAAACACAAAAAGTCATAATTCAAGTCTGGATCAGCCCAAAAGTCAAAATTCAAGAGCTAATCAAGAGCCAAAAAACAAGCCTGAGTCAAAAACCTTTGAAGTGGCCTTGATAAGGTATAAACTCGTGGCAAAGATACAAGATGGACACAAGATACATTTCAAGTTCCTACGAGTTTATAGGTTAAGGACAATAATTAGTCACGGGTTACTAAATAGACCCGAAATTTTGAAACCTGATACAAAGAAAATAGTTATGAAAGAATTTAGATGTTGTACAAAAAGTTATTTGTATACATGAAAAGTGTTATATAAAATTTGAAAGTTCAAAGCATGAAACTTCCTCAAATTATTCATGAAACTTCCTCAAAGTATTCCTTTTTCTACTACTTTCATATATTTACGCCAATATGAAGTTAAGACGTCTTCTTCATTACTGTCCTTTTTAAAAGGGCCCTCTTTTATAAAAATTCGTGTCTATCACAATCACGAAATATTAAAGCATTTTAAATGCAGGTTTAAAAGCCAAAGAGTAAAACAAAAACTCAACATCAAAATAAGCAAAGATTTATATATTAAACTTGGCCAAAATTAAGGTACTTGTTTGTTATCAAACCCCAAAACAAGATAAGGGTAAAAACTAACATCCATTCCAAAAAGAAAAAAAAATTTCACATCAAAAAGTTTCAAATAAAACTAAGGGGCATCATCCAAGGTTGCATCATCAGCAACGGGAGAAGATTTAGCTTGGGGAGTAGGGGCTTGAGCACTAACTGTTGATACCCAATTTTGCCCTCATATTTTTTCAAATAATATATATACTTTCAAAACATCATTTTTTGCATCATTATTTAGCTTACAAATCTATACGAGCATTTTCTATAATTTTTCATAATTTTTAGAGCTTTTAAATTGATTTTTCTGTACTTAAATTACTTGAATAATTATTAATTACTCCTTCAAATTATTTTGTGATGACCTAGGTACCTAAAATTATTATTTTTTACCTATAATACATGTTTCAAATATTTTTTTATTTTACTTTATTTTTTTATATAATTACATTAGTATTTTAAAGGCTATTTGCACAATTTTACAGTAATAGCCCATATTCATACATAAAATCTCTTTATTTATATTATTTGTGTCAAAATAGCATTTTATATTTTTTTATAATACTAAGTTATTATTTTTAATAATTTTAGTGCATAAATAATATTCTTATTTATTTAATAATTATTTTTATAAGTTACTTTCGATAAATATTGCCTATTTAAATAATATCCCAGATTTAAACTAATTTTTTGGACCAAAATTGACCTAGTATCCTTAGCCCAACCCCCTGGCCCAAGACCAAACGACCCCTTTAGTTATAACCCGGTCGGGATCCATTCCGCGACCTGCCCACTTCTCCTCTAATCCTGGCCGTTGATCTCAAATGATCAACGGCCCATAGCCATTCCCATGTTCTAATTAACCTAAACCGCCCCAAAACCCTATTATTTCCTCCCAAACGCCGCCTTTGAATCCTCTCTTCTCCTCTCCTCAGAAACCCTAGCCGACCTCTCAATTTTCTCCAATCGCTTACTTTTTATGTGTTATCTCGGTACTACTTGCAAGGCTATGGTATCACTTAGTACTTGCTTAAACTTGGCAAGTACTATCTCTCAGATTTGGGTCCGTTCAACTTCAATCGCTTGAATCCGGACAGTATTTAGTCTATATACATCATGACCAGGCTATATGGGTCCGATTAGCCAGGATTTCCGGCCAATTTCCCATTTTATGTCAACTAGGGTTTACCTATTTTTTTCTCTAATCCTATTTTTATTGATTCTGCATGTTATTAC